>NC_056726.1:1510180447-1510262947 GCF_019279795.1 Protopterus annectens
ACTTGGTATGTCTGAGTAAATGGTATATATTGATGTTTTAGTTGTCTCTGTTCAGTTCAGATGAGGGTCCTGTAGCACAATGGACAAAAGTGCTTAACACTTTGTATTTTTATGTAAAAGCACATTAAAGTGCATTATTTTAATTAAATTCCTGGTGGTGTTTTTCTGGATACAGTGCGATTCCTCTGCACATCTTTTTTTTTTGGTTTGGTTTGGTTGCTGATCTGTAGCTGCTACGTCTCTTGTTTTAGCTGTAGTGGTATCCATAGACAAAAGGGGCCCTACCACAAACCCAGAGAATTAAAGGTCCATCAGCCTAGCTAATCTAATTAGCAAAGCTATATAATAAAGCTCTAGGGATATAAACCTCAACACAACAATGAATAGAACATGCCGGAGGGATAGATTCCCTTCACAGAGACTTCCCTTACTATGGAACAGGGTCCCGATCTACATAAGACAGAGCCCCTCACTATCACTCTTCAAGAGGAACCTTGATGAGTGGATGGGTAACAGAAAGTTCACACCGGGGATCACAACAACAGCACTACTAGATAGGGGCCAAGGGTACTAGCTGCTAGTACAAGGGTCTAGGGAAGTACTAAAGGGGCAGTGAATACCACACAATATGGCTGGGCTAATATATGCCTTCGGGCAGCTAGCCCAGTATCAACCTATGAACCTATGAACCTATATATCACTTCTGACCTCAGTACTAAAAATCTCATGCAACTGGACCTACAGCAGTTTGTTTTCTCAATGGCAGATCATGTCTACTCAACTTGGTAAACTTCTTTGAGAAAGTTACAGAGACCAAACATAGACTCGCACATCATGGGATAAGAAACATAATCTTCAATATAAATATAGTTAAGCACTTTTGTCCTCCAAGTATTTGGATTTCATCAGAAGTGATGAAAGAGATGGACATTTGTTTGGGTAATACAGTAATTAGTGTTTGGTGTTAAGACAGCGAAGTGAAGGGAGATGATTAAGCTCTTGTCAGTTTAATTTCTTTAGGGCAATAAAATGATGAGATGCATTTAAGTGATTTGCAGCAAATCTGGCAATTGTTGTTACAGGTAAGTTTAAGTTTATGCAAGTGAATTTTGGAAACATTAAGATGGAAAAGGAATGTAGCAAAAAGGCAAAAGAAGGATATGAGTGGAGCTTTTTTGGGAAACTAATTAATTAAGAAGGGTTTAGCTCTGTAGAAGAAGCCTACCTTTTTATTAGTTCTAGAAATGACATAGATGATGCGAATAATAATTTATGGTTAGTGATCACACCAAATAGTTTAGGTTGTGTAACCAAATCAGTTAAGATGCTATATTTAGAGGTAAATGAGGTTTTCACAGGACCAAAGAGGTTTTCACAGGACCAAACAGTAACAGTTTTGTTTTGTTGTGATTTAATAAAAGGTATGAATCATTCAGACACTGTCCACTGTTTTGAAAGTTAAAGTGTGTGGCATACTATAGCTACAAGGGAGTTAGAAGAACAGATTAAGGTGATATTATCTGCATATTGAATTAACGAGCCACCAGGAATGACACTGTGCATCTAATTTATGAATATGGAAAAAAGGATAGTCCCAAGTATGGATCCCTCTGAGGCACCAATGTTAGAAAGTTAGAAATTGGCTATGACCGTCTAACTGTCTGAAAAAGTTAGAAAAGCAGCTTGTAAAAGTGTTTTTGTTAATACCTATAGTAGATTGTCTCTGAAGAAGAAATGGATGGGAGACAGAGACAAAGATTTTGGAGAGATCTAGAAATAAAACAGTAGATTAGAGAGCATCATTGTTATAGATGGAATTAAGAAACAATAGTGGATAGTGTCTGTCCAATATCCTGAGTGGAAACCATACTGTGTAGCTTATATTAAGTTGTTGATAGTTAAATGTTTTAGGAGTTGTTGTTGTTTACAATTCTCTTTAACTTTGGAGATATGTGCCAAGATGGCTATTGCACAAAATTTACAGAGTGTATCAACAAGTCCTCCTTTAAGTATTTGTATTATGTAGGATGTTTTTCATGTTTGGGACCACTGTTCAGACACAGAATTTACAAAAATTACAACAGGGTAGACTAAAGCTTCAGAAGCTAGATGAAGGTATTCTGAAGGAAAATGGTTCAGTCCAAAGGAGGTAGGGTAAGAATTTTGTACAGATGAAACATTAATTGGGTGTATACTCAAGGAACTAGGTAAGGTATTGCTGCAAATAGTAGGAAGACTTACATAATAAAATGTTTGTTAAAATGTGAAGCAATGGTAAAATCAAGCCCATCAGGGAGTGGACTTGAAGCATGTTTTCTTCTTGGTTTAAGGAGTTTAATCACCCAAGACCAGTATTGGCTTGGATTGTTGTATGTATTATGGAAGTAAGCCTGTTTGCTTTGTTTAATGAGTGTTTCGCCTTGGTTTCTAAGTGAGAGTTA
Organism: Protopterus annectens; assembly: GCF_019279795.1. NCBI lineage: Eukaryota > Metazoa > Chordata > Ceratodontiformes > Protopteridae > Protopterus > Protopterus annectens. The sequence continues at coordinate 1,510,182,889 of NC_056726.1, forward strand.
GAGTCATTTAGCTTATGCTGTGTGAGAGGCTTTCCATGTTCCAATGCATAATCCCTATCATTGATGAGGTTTTTAATTTCACTTGACATCCAAGAGGTGATAATGTATTTTATTTTCTACGTCTTGGGGCAATGGTAAGAAAAGTGTGATTGAAATAATTCACTGCATCAAATAGAGAGAGAGAGAGAGAGAGAGAGAGAGAGAGCTTTTAAAGGATAGCAATTCCAGTGTTTAAGTAAGTCATTAAGGGTATCCTTATTAACAATTTTCTTGTTTCCCACCTAGTTATAGATTATTTTTTGCTTTTAGTTTACCCCAGAATAAAATGTTGAGATTATGGTAACTGATTGAGTCAGGCAGAGTTTCTGAGGAGAGAATGTCGATAGTAGCACTATTTAGTATATCGCTTCCCAAATATTCTAACTATTGAAGTAGAGTCAGGAATTATTTGTTGCAAACCAAAGAAATTAACATTTCAAAGTAAGTGAGGGTTATTAATTTGATGTGGCTAGTCTATGTTGACATCACCCTGTAGAACAGTTTGGTGTTTGCTGCTGGATGATGTCTGAGATAGCATATCCTCCCGAGATTGTAATGCTGATAGAGTTTAGTTGAGAGGTATATAAAGGGAGGCAACGTTAAGCTGAGAGTACATTTGCATTGTTAAATGAGAGAGCAGTTAATTCAGAATAATTTATATTAAGATGGTTAGAGAAGAATAAACAGGTTTCTGCTCCCTTCCTTAGCTGTCTATCAAGGAAATTAATATAGTAACAAGGGGCAACATTTATTTATCTGTAATTTATAGTTTTAGTCATATTTCAGTTAAGGCTAAGATATCAGGTTATAAAGGTCTATACACATATGAGATTCATTTACTATATTAAAAATGTTTCTAATATTTAAATGACAGATTTGAATTGCTTATTGGCTAAAGTGGTTAGGCAGTATGTGTGAGTTATAAGGTATTGATTCTGGATTAGATGCTATGTATCCACTTAGGAAGTGAAGTTTAAAAGAAGAATAGAAGTTCTTAAATATCTCAATCAGCAAACTTTCAGTTATGTGTGATTGCTTTGATTGTTGTGTCTTTCCGGTTAGGGGTCGCCACAGCAGAACTCCGGTCCCCTAATGATTGGAAGTAGATTTTTATGTGCCGAGTTGCTGGCCCTGACGCACAACCTTCAACGAAGGTATGCCCGTTCACGCATGTCTCCACACAGAAGATGCTATAGCTGAGAATCGAACAGGACAACGTCTTATTGTGAGGCGACAACGCTACCACAGCACCACCACCGCAGTTATATGTGTGATTGCTTCTAAGTGGAGGAGAATTTTATAGAAAGCTAAGTGATTAAGATGTTACGAGAATTTTGATATTTTTAGGTGACAGTGTAGGTCTGTGGTGTATTTGATATTGAAATTTGGAAATGGAATTATAGAGGCTGGTGATAGTAAACCACAAAAAAGAGATGTTTAAAGAACAGAGAGGGCGTTATCAGATATGATCTTTATCAAATGCAGGGATTTTGTGAGTTAGTCATACTGGCTCTATTAATTTCAATTAGATTTTTTTCAGTTTTTTTGTAAAGTTTCTTTGTTTCTCTTTAAGTAGTGAATGTTCAATTAAATGAGATAATGATGTTGGAATGGTGTAATTGTACAATTAAAACACAATTAGGACAACTGAGGAATGGAGCAAGAGTCGAGCACAGAGGGCAGGAACACTGCAGCTGGTAGAACCACTGTCGATGTGCATGTGGATTATGGCTCAATAGCAGACAGCGTAGTGTTTCAAACATCTGTCACACCCAGCTGAGCTAACTGCAAAACAGTGAAATTTAAATGTCACACAATCTAGCTGAGTAACGTTCACCCTCTGATTAAATTACAACTCCTTATCTTCTGTTCAAGTTTTAAAATAAATGGTTTGCACAATTCACTAGCTCAAATGAAGTTAAGTATCCAAAAGCAATTGCTGCCAATATAGGAAGTTAGCTTAGCATGGAAGGGTTCAAAGAAAATGAAAGTTAAGAACGTTAATGATAATCTGGAAATCAGAACCCCGTATTTATTATTGTGGGTCACTCCCAGCATGGTAAATGCTGAGAAATATGCTTAATTTAGCCAAGAAGATACTAAGAATACGTTTCAATCTCTTTCAGCAAGACATCTGGACAAGCCATAAATAATGGGGACAAAGGCTGAACAATAGGATCAAAGTTTAAATATTCCTATTACAAGCTTAGAAAGTTAATAAAGTAACAGGACTTTGCATGAGTATGGATTTTATGAAGAATATGAAGTCAGAACTCAAATGTCTGATTATTTTCTTTAATCCTCAATAGTTTGCAAACGATTTGCCAGAAAACCACAGCTGTATGAAAAACAGACTAAAATATGAATCTGGACAGTTGAGATGCATGCTGGGAGCATCTGTTTTGGAAGTGTAATCAGTTGGCAGACTTTAAAACTCCCCTACAGAGTACTCTGTCAGAAATACTGGGTGAGCAAATGGATTTAACTAAAGAAATTATTTTTTAGCTGAGATACAGGATCTGAATTGCCTGTATATAGTAAAGCCTTGTTAAATTTGATTCTGGTGGCTACAAAAGAGCATTTGCTAGAAAATAGAAATCGTAGTCTAAACAGGCTGTACTTGAGGTAGTGAATATTGTAACACAGATAAAACATGGAAAAGAGATTTTTAGAAAAGGTAGAAAAAAATGGAAACAGTGGGAACAATACATGCAGAAAATGTTTTGAAGGAGGAATGAGGTTTAAGGGACGGGAGGAAGGAAAGGACCAGTTTATCTAATGATTGATTGATTATATTGTAGAAAAGAATGTATGTGATGTATAATGTTTGTAACTGTGAAAAATAGTTTTTATATATAAATATAGGTATGCCTATATCACAAGTGATAATTCAATAAAGGTGTTAAAAAATAAGATATTATGTAAGAGTCCCACAAATCTTCTCAGGTACTATTCCTACATTTAACAGGCATAGCAGCCTTTAGTTTAACTAAATAGTTCCTTCAACTAACTTTGATGATTGGATGGGTACATGTAAGTTCATCCACAGCATGAAATGTTTTTGCATCTTGGAAGTGGGAAGTATATCTTGAGGGTGATATTTGACAAGGCACTATAAGAATGACCAGGTGGGTGATTAATGAATGTCAAGGCACACGTGGTCTTCATTCTGGATTGTCTTGCAGGTCCTGTGATTCTATGATCCTGTGATGCTCTGACTGTTCTTTTTGGTTTGTAACACCTCTATGACATGCTTGCTGCCTAGGATTTAAAATAGGCCTTGTTTGTACTCCATTTAGCAAACTAGAAATAGCGCATTTAGCATATGGGTGCTTATTCAGCAAAATAGTTTCCTTTTGTCTATAACTATCTTAATAAAATCACACAACCACATTTCTAAACACAGATATTCATATTTTTTGTGTAAACTATCCAAATTCAACTTTTCTGGAGAATAAGTTAATCTTTGTTGCAGCAGTAATGACATCTTAGCTCAGCTATGCAACCACCCCAGTCTGTTTTGATATCGTTATGTGTACTATTAGGGAACATTTTCTTTCTTTTACTACAATAAGCGATTCACACTATTTCTTACAGTCAAGATTAATGAAAGAATGGAAGAGAAGGGAGAAATCTCTCCAGTATACCCATATCATCTTGATAAAATCACACGGACACTGTTCAAAAACGGTTATATTCATATTTTTGTTCTGACAACACTTGTTTTATGATCATGTGTAAACTATTGAAACTTAACTTTTCTGGAGACTAAATTGAATTTTGTTGCAACAGTGGTCACATCTTAACTAAGATATGAAACCATATTCCCTAGTAGTGCATTTGCATTCTGTTTAGATATAGTTATGCATGACAGTGAATGCTTTCTTCCTTACAACAACAAGCAATTTGAACTCTTTCTGACAGTCCACATTAATGAAAGAATGGAAGTCAGGACAGAAAGCTCTGCGATATATCTGTATCAGAACAGTAACTAACTAACCACTACATTTTATTTGTTTATTTATTTATTTTATTTATTTACATTTGATTACCGGGTAATTGTCTGGCTGGGCTGGAAGCCCATTTTCAGTGGAGACCCAGGGAGAAAATCTCCAAACAGTATCAAGTTCGATTTAAACAAGAAACTGCATAGCATAACAAACAAATATACAGAGAATTACAAAAAAAAAAAACAAAAAAAAACAGATAGTTGAAGTAAGCAGCAAAACCACCAGCAGGGAGTAACATGCACCGATAAATACAACAGTGGAACTAAAGGAAATGCAGGCTACTCTGTAATAACAATGGGCGAAAGCAAATATGCACAGCATATGCGATAAGGCAACATTGTATCAAATGGCTAAACTCTAATTAGTAGCTGAGAGAAAAAAGGATCCCTAGTCCAGGTTAGATCAAGGACAGAGCCAGTGATTAGAAAAGTATTGTCTAAGAGATTTCTTGAATATGGAGGTGTTGTCAATAATAACAATATGCTGAGGTAATTGCATCCAAGACTTGGAAATTTTGTTGAAATATAGTGAGTCACCGAAACTGTTCATAGATTTGGTTGCTATCGCAACAAGTTTTTGAAAAAAGAAATCTTCTCTGCTGTTACGCTCACACTAAAATCCTGTTGCCAATCCCTTAGGAATGTAAACTGACATTATATGCCTCAAACTCTTCAAATGATGAGGAGTGGGTATAGGACAGGCTTCACAAAATGAACGAATTACACCCCATCCTTTTGCTGGAATGCTACAAACTGATAAAGCACTCTGCCAGACAATCCTTCAACTGAACAGGGTTTGGTGGACAATCGCAAGGAGTGATACATTGTGGTTAACTGGAGGACTACACCACTGAAACAGAAACATAGAATAAAGAAAGTGATCCCAGACATGCCCACTTGACGTAACTAGTCTGTCCATCTTCTTCTGCAAAACGTAACTTGCAACACCTGATTAGAACATGTGGGGAACAGGGAGTGTGGCTTAATGGCTAAGGTGTTTGCCTTACAAACACAAGGTGCAGGGTTTGAGTCTCACAAGGGATAATTCGCTTAGTTAAAATGGCTCGCAAGTGCAGTTAGCTTAGTACTGAACTATGAACTATCTTCTACTTCTACACATGACTAGAATTGTTTTGAATCATTCCTATGCATTGTTGATTTCAACAGCTGTTCTGACATAAGACTCCTTAGCAAGTGCATTCAATGCATTTACCACCCTTTGTGAAGTGTAACAAGAAAGTACACTCCCTAGAGGCTCTCCACACACTGGAGAATGCTGATGTCTGTGCAGTTACTGAGATGTGGTTCAAGGCTATGGAAAGCATCCTGGCACTGCAAGGCTACAATGCTTATCAGAGATTCATACTACCCTCTGAAAAGGAAAAAACAAAAGGAGAAGGTGTTTCAATTTACATAAAAACAATCACACTTCAAGATTGGTCAAGCAGGATAACTTGTTTGAGCTACTCCATGTCCAGATGACCATCGACAAAATCCCCCACCATATCAGTGCTAAATACAGGTCACTAACCATGAACGATGAAAACCACGCCACATACCCGAAGTTATTAGAATCACTTACCATTCAGACCAACACACTACTCATGGGTGATTTTAACTACCTCTCCATAAACTGAGAAACATACATGGCCACACCACTAACATGCAGGCTCAGAGATTCCTGGACTTTGTCAATGCAAATGCTTTGGAATAGCTGGTCTGCACTCCCACTTGAGACTCAAATATCCTTGACATACTACTCACAAACATGTATAATGTCCTCGTTATTAAGATTGGATCATAACTTGGTCTCCATTGAAAGAAATACAATGGTAGAAAGCCCATAAAACCCTATAACCCTAAATATTTTTTTCCTAGGCAAATTACCTTCTATTAAGTGACAGCATAGGTAATTTTAAAATTCCTGCTAACATGAAAAACATTGAGGATTATGCAGAAGTATACACAAATGCCCCGTACAACCACTTAAACAGCTGCATAGAAGTAGCAGCACCTGACTTAACTAGCCGATCTATCCATAAAAACAAGTCACATTGGTGGACCTCCAGCATAAATAGACTTTATAAAAAAAGGAAGAAATTCCTGTCTAGAAGTAAGAGGGAGGGTACACAAAACAGATAAATAAATCCTTGATCAGTCTCAAGAAGCAAATAAGGGAGTTACGTCTTCAATAGCTAAAAGACTAAAATAGCCTCCCAAGCAAAGGATAATCACAAATAATATTTTAGTTTTGTCCAAAATCTTAAGGGAAATACTTAACCATGTGACGAACTGGCTGTAGATAGCCTTGCCTATATTCAGCCAGAAGAATTCAGCTCAAATTTCAGCCCCTTCATCACCTACAGTCACACCCCTTGAAATACCCCCAACCATTCTTTTGCTTGTTATTAAAAAAGAACAAGTCATGAATGCACCCTCCAGAACTATAAATACAGCATCAACAGTCTCTGACAGAATCCCAGGGTGCCTATGAAATAGCTTCAAGCATGACTAGCGGACCCACTTGGATCTCTATTTAACCGTATTCTCCAAGAAACATTGTTCCCGTAGAGTGAAGGACAGCAGCACTCACCCCCCTGCACAAGGGGCGACCATCAATACACCCAGGAAGCTATTGACCCATCAGGCTGACTAGCCTCATACGCAAGGCTATACAAAGGATAATCATGGACCTAGTTAAGAATGGCATAGGAAATCTCCAGACTCTAGACCCAACCCATTTCGGCTTAGTCAAGGGAAGGCCCTGCCTGCTCAGTCTGGTGGACTTCTTTGAGAAGGTCACCAAAGCGACGGATGAGGGTAAGATAGAGCATACAGACTTCTTTAACCTGTCCAAGGCATGTGAAACAATACCCCACTCAGATATTATATATAAACTCACAGAATTGGGCATAAACCTCTATGTCATCAGATGGATAGCCAAATAGCTCATGGACAGGACACATGTTATTTGAGTGGGGGACTCCACATCCAGGAAAAGGCCAATCAACACTGGAGTAACACAGGGCTCAGTACTGGGCACCTACCTGTTTGGGATATACTTCTCAGATGTCAAAGCAAATGTAGATGGCCTTTGGCTGACCAGGTTTGCTGATGACTGCAAGTTTGGGCAATCATTGACTCCCCAAACAATATTGATATCCTACAGACAGGACTGACACAGACTTATAATTGGTGTCAGAGCTATGGCTTCAAACTAAATGTGAAGACATGCACAATAATACCCTTTGGGAAATCAAATACCCCTGCAAACTATAACATTGGTAGCATCTTCCAAGAGTGGACCCAGTGATGAGACATCTGGGTACTCAGCTAGATAGTAATTTAAACCTTATATAAAACACACCAAACAGCCAATACTTAATCCAGCAGAAATTTTCTTTATTCTCTCCAAAGATCTGGTACCTCGGCCATTCGCCTTCAAAGGATCACAATTCAATGTTACTTAGTAGTAGTATTTATATAAACATTAATTGGATCAATTATTCAATTTATTACATCATTAAATGCAAAAAAGGAGGGGAAAGAAGCATCAGAAATATATTTAAAGTGACCTTCCTATTTATAAATTCTTATATAAATATATGAATATTAGTATCAAAAATATAAACATTTTATGTTATTTATTTGATCAGAAAATATTCATAACATGTTAAATAATCAAATTATCATATGCCTAATTCTAAATTCAGTCCTAAAGGTTTTAAAGTATTATATTTTAGAATCATTCTAGTTTCTAGCTCCAATAATCTGTCACAAATATTATCACCTTTACAACAAAAAGGTTTGCCCAAAATACTGAATTTTAAACTATCAGCTTTTCCTTCATGAACTTCTAAAAAATGTTTGGCAACTGGACTAGATAAATTATGGTTTCGGATGTCTTTTAAATGCTCTAGAATTCTCACCCTAACCATTCTTTTAGTTTGTCCAATATACCATGTGTTATTACAAGAACAAGTAAGTGTATATACAACACCAATGGATTTACAAGTAAAATAGTGTTTGGGGTAGTGGTTAACATTATTAATACATCTGACATCAAAAATTCTGTCACATAAACTGCAAGATCCACATCTAAAAGATCCCATGCTAGTGGCTTTGGAAATTCTTTTTATCAAGAGATTATTATTCAATATTTCCTTTAAATTTTTACCTTTCTTATAAGAAAATATTATATGATCAGGAAAAAGTTCACCTATCTGATCATCCTCACTGATCAAAAACCAAAATCTCTTGATGATAGAAACAAATTTTTCAGAAAAGGCAGTATATCTAGTTACAAAAAACACATCTTCGATATCTTTATCTTTTTTATAAGAATCTATAACATTCATTTCTGTCTTCCTAAATGTTTTCTGTTTATTAATGTTATTCATGCTAGCTAATAATTGCCCTTTATCATAACCTCTATCACATAATCTAACAAATACCTCATTTAATTCGTAATCTAACTCAGATTCTATGCTGGTATGCTGATATATCCTTTTGAATTCTCCATGAGGTAAGGCTCTTAACAAATGTGGAGGATGCATGCTGCTAGCATGTAAAAACATATTCACTGACGTACTTTTCCTATAAGGTCTGAATCCTATAGTATTATTTTTATCAAATAATGTCAAATCCAAAAAATTGATTTGATTCCTACTGATCTCATATGAAAATGACAAATTATGTTCGTTTTCATTCAAATTTTCAAAGAATTCACAAAACTCTATAACATCCCCTCTACATATGAAAATTAAGTCGTCAATGAAACGCTTGTTATTACTGAGTAATTTAAACCTTGTCCACCATGTGCATGGCAACCAGATCTGAGGATGTCATGGTAGCACTGTACTCGGCCCTCATCAGACCAATAGTAGAGTACTATGCACCCTTTGGCATGTACCTCGCCAGGCACCTGTAACAGTTGGAGCATCCTCAGAGGTTTCTCACCAAAAAAAATACAGGGTATAACTAACATGTCATATGTGGACTGATTAAAAGCCCTATTACTGTATTTAGTTTCCTACCGATTACTGAGGGGTGATCTATGCCTGACCTGCAAGGCAGTCTCTAACCCAGCCCTGATGGAAATGTTGCATATTTGCAAAACTAACTGCACAAGGGTTACCCTCTCAAAGGATTTAATCTGATCTTTGATGTGAATAGATCATGCTGGCAAGAGATATATGTGTCCCAGAGACTGCTCCTCCTCTGTAATATGCTTCCCATTCACATGAAGCAATGCCCTTTCCTGACCATCTTCAAGTGCATTCTGGACCAATGGATGGAAAATTGCAAATTCACTCCTGTGGTGGCACCGCTGTCCCATATGGACAGAGGCAGCCTGTAAAAATTGTCTTTCCTCTAGGGATGGAAAATTGGGTAAAACTGGCTAGGCCTGTACGGGCTCTTGAAACTATAAATAAATACTTCCTCAGATTCCCCTAGGAAAATCATCGCCTATTTTCAAGTTATGTCACATTATTCCAGTATGTATCCAGATTGGAAAGAAGCTACATTCTTGGAATTTCTTTCTTTATTTATTTAATTACTTACAATTTGATAACTGTGGAAGTGAGATGGTCTGCTGATCTTTTTCAGTCACTAGCCATGTTTTGATGTACAGTAGGACGTACAATAGAATGTTTTCTATAACACATCACCTCAAACACAGAAAGAAACATCAGCATGGATGATGCTTACAATTAGGAAAAGCTAACATTAGAGGATAATAGCATAGTTATGTTTATTATTTAGATTAGTATTATTTACAATAACTAGATATAGGACTGAAATTCTTTTCAATGTATTTATAAGCAAGTTACTGAAATAAAATGAGAAGGGAGTTTCAGATAATTTGCGATGATTCACAAGTGTCTAGAAAGCGGGTGAATTTAGATTCACTTTGTAGATATCGCTTATAACTTTTTGAATGTTTCCAACGTTTTGTAGCTTTTTATTTCTTTAGATAGTTGGTTCTGTGTGGCAGTTATCAGTTCTGCTTAAGTACATTTCTTAAATCATTCTTTTAAAGGTTTGAAATTAATTACTTAACCTGTAACTAGTACGAGCAGAAATAGAAGTTTGCATGTGATTTTTTAGAGACATGCACTATAGTCATAGCTCTCAACCTTCCATCACCAAAATGAGGAACACTCGCCTCCATAATGTGGAACAAATGGGCAAAATGTTGAACACATACTAATGAACTACTAACATCTTCAACTAGGAAGGTCATAGGATGGTTAAAATACACTGTTTGCATGTATAATGAAGATCCTTTAATGAATTAATATGATTAATGTCAATTTACCATGGATGTCACCTAAAACATTCCTAACACTGAATGTGTAACAGACCCTTTCAATGTGGAACTTTGTGGAATTTCGAGGAGCATGACCCTTTTAAGACCCCAAATGAGGTACGTCCCCCATAATGAGGTACACTTGAGAGGTATGACTATAGTGGTGGTTGTAAATGTTTTTTTTTTTTTGTTTGGGGGGGATAGGGCTTATATCAAGCTCTTGTACCACCAAAAATGCCACACATTGCAAAATGCTGGATAAAAACTATAGATTAAAGTTAAACATTAGTTAATTAATCATAGTATTAATTAATTAGAGTTACCAACTCACCCAGTGGATGCAGGACAGTTTCTATTTGGGCTATTATATCCTGACACACAAAAAGACAACATGCAAATCACAAAGGTCTTGTGTTTTTAAGGCAATACGTATTTCGAGTTCCCCATTTTGCATTAACAGTTTACTTGTATTACATTTTTATAAAGCTGAGCATTTATTTGGCAAAAAATGAAGCTGAGTCCTTTGCATTAGCCATAGTTTAGGTTTGTTCGACAGAATGTTGTTTCTATACAAAAATGTCCCACTTTGGACTACTGTAATGAGGATAACCGTATAATGAATTGATTAATCTATTGTTTTTAATATGCACTATTAAACTTAAAGCTTTCATAAGACAGGAGACAAGAAATGAACACTGCACAGACTAGATCATGAAGGGAGAAAATGTTCACTCTAAACTCTGGGAGACAAAGAAAAGATGAGAACAATCTGTGGAAAAAAATAGCATGCAGTTTGTTAAAAATAACAAGGGACAGCAAACTTAAATTGAAAACAGTGCAACTGTATTATCTACACACGCTAAGATGTGGTTGTGACTGGCAAAAATAAAATGATGTTTGGCAATTTTTCAAACTGCCAGCAGCCTTGATTTATTCCAGGACAAGTGTTTACTGCTGTGCGCTGGAAGCAGGGTACTTATGAAATACAATGAGTTCCCTGGGCAAGAATCATAGCTTATGTGCAGTCAGAAAATTACTGTACTACAGATGTTTCTTTCTTTAAGCTTTGGGAAAAAGAAAGGCTCATCTTAGCCTGCAAAATCTTGAGAAAAATGAATTTCTGCAGTCTGACTGTTGAGTTACCTCAGGCGGATGTTCTGCTTTTGTGATCTCATTTTAGAAACAAATTAAACTTTTTAAGTTGAAACCTGTACTAAATTATTTTACAACTCATACAAATATTGTCAGATGGCTGACTTTAGCAAAAGAGTAACATAAAAGCAAGTGCATATGGCACACACTTAACTAAACATGAAGAGCAAAGCACATACATTGGCAGAACATAAGAAATAGTGAATCATATGCCCAGTTACACAAAGCGGACACTCTCCAATATTGCCTGCTTTAGGGGAGCTAAACTGCATAGCATCAAGCGCCTTTGTGTGTGTGTGTGTGTGTGTGTGTGTGTGTGTGTGTGTGTGTGTGTGTGTGTGTGTGTGTGTGTGTGTATATATGCATGTGTGTTTATGCATGCATGTGTGTGTGTGTGTGTGTGTGTGTGTGTGTGTGTGTGTGTGTGTGTGTGTGTGTGTGTGTGTGTGTGTGTGTATGTGTGTGTGTGTGCATGTGCATGTGTCTGTGTATGTGTGTGTATGTGCGTGTGTGCAGCTGTACATGTCTACATGTGAATGAGCTACCAAACAAAGAATAACTCTCTACTCACAGAAGATCTGCAGTTGGTTAAATCAGACATGTACATTTTAATAGCATTCCTGTTAGAGAATACTCTACCCTACAGCAATCAATTGATACACTGGAAAGTAAGTTATTAAAAATTAGGAAACTGCAGATTGAGAATAATTATTTTCATGAATACATTAAGGTTAAGAGGGTAGCAAAAGGTCTTAGTGACTGGAAGTTTCCCAATGGTTCAATTACCAATTCCCGTTTACATTGCAAACTGCTTGAATTATTTGATCAGCAAAGGTGTGAGCTGCTTGAGGTGGTAGTCAAGCACAACCAGAAAGCTATTGATGTTTTAGTGGATGAAGCCATGAGTTTGGATTGTGTCATAATTAATGACTTATTAGTTGACAATTATAGGGATAGGTACAACAATATTTTCAGTGACATTTAACAGTATCTGCTATTAAACCTAGAAAAGAGACAACATTTGAAAGGGACAGAATTGAGTATATGAAAGGCATTGATTATCCAAAACCTAGTTCATTGGTTAACTCGCAGTAGGATGAACACCCAGTAACCAATAATGTACAGTATAATGCTGATGTAGTGGATGAGGACCTTCCCCCTTTAGACCGGAGTTTTCCCAAGCATTCAGAGAGGATATAAAATCATTTGAACAGCCAACAAATGCAGCAAACTCATTCCAGATAAGAGAATGGGTTTTGTCACCAATGGAACAAAGGGAGTGCGGTTTATCACAGGAGAAGGAATTGAGCTGTCCCATTCCTGTCAAAGGGACTGACTTGATAGTTGTGGAAGATGGCGGCCCTATCATTTCATCAAACAAAAACGGTTACTTTAAAATCTACAATTATACTAATCAGCATTATGGTACGGAGTACACTGAATTGATGTGCAAAGGTTTTACCTTTACTGATTTGAAAATTTTTTTGAGAAACTGTTGTTCAGCAATAAAAATATTGCTCATGTTCCCAATCAGTTTAGCAGAAGCAGTACATTTAACCCCTTCCCCCCTTGCCATGCCCTTAGTTGTGTTTGAAAATGTGTGTTGATTTTAAGGCTTTTTTACAGGCTAACCCTGACAAAAAGGTGTGTGATCTTTCAGATACTGAGTTTGAACTATTGAGGAAACTTAGCCAGGACAAGAATATAAGTGTTATGAAACCGGATAAGGGTTGGGGGTAGTCATTATGAATAATACTGACTACCCAAATAGAATGCACAAGTTTCTATTTGATTGTGATTTTTATGAAAAAACTTCTTTGAATTGTGTGCACATTTGTTATGCCAAAATTGATTGGCTTAAGTTTATGTTAGACCAAGAGCAAATTAATTATTATGAATGGAATTTTTTACATGCAATATTTCCTATTGTGCCTTCAAATTCTGACATCCCAAAGATACATAAAGATTTAACAGATCTCCCCATGAGGCCTATTGTTAGTGCATCTGTCAAAAACTCACTCCCTTGATAAAGTAATTTAATTAAAATAAAAAAAAAATGTTGTGGATAATTTTGAACATACTTGTATGGATTCCTGGGATTTTGTTTTGCAACTCAGGAAGGTAGTTTTTTCTGAAAACTTGATTTTCAGTACAGTGGATGTTGTGAATCTTTTTAACATCCACACTGGTGCAGCGGTAGCATTGTTGCCTCACAGCAAGAGGTTCTCCCGTTCGATTCACAGCTAATGTGCATGGAGTGCCGTATGTGTGGAGTCTGCATGTCCTCCTCGCGGGTCAAGTGGCATTCCGAAAGACATGCGTGAATGGGCATGCCTTCGTTGAAGGTTGGGCATCGAGCTGGCAACTCAGCACCGTGAAAATCTACTGCCAATCATTAGCTGGCCGGAGTTCCGCTGTGGTGACCCCTAACTGGGAAAAACCAAAAGACAACAACAACTGCATAATATAAATTTGAGTTGGTTTCATGACTTTTAGTGGAATCTACAACATTTACAAACAATTAGATTAATGTTTTGGATAATTTGATGAAACTCGTGTTAAAAACAATTTTTTTTTAGGAGGACAGTACTTCTTACAAAAGGAGGGTGTTGCTATGTGGGCAGCATGTGCCCCTATATTTGCTAATATAATTACATTACAATGGGAAAAGAAACATGTGTTTGGCAAATTTAACCCACTGCCCTGGGAGATGTATGTCCATTTTCTGGATGATGTGTTCATCTGGAAAAGTTCCATGGTTGAGTCTGATTAATTTGTTAGTTATTTGAACAATACAACGTCCTTTTTAAGATTTGCCTCTTCATGTAGTACCACTAATATTTGTTATTTGGATGTGAATATTGCAAAGGCTATCAATAATAACAGCCTGGTTAGTAATATATATAGAAAATGTACTTATTCAAACAGTCTCTGGAGTAACAACAGCAATCATCCTGAACATCAAAAGATGGCAGTTGTTAAAGGACAATTTGTATGGCTTACTAGAATGGTTACATAAGATGATACCTTTCAGATGGAGGCTCAGGTTTTAGCTGATATGTTTGAGTCTCAGAGGTTATGCACACCTCATGGTTAAAATTAAGACCAATTTTTCCCAAAAAAGGCAAGGAGTCAGTATAAGTCCTTATTAAAACTGGATGAAGGTGATGACTTGGATTTATTTTCTTACAGACTGAATGGTAAGAAAGACTTCTGTCACTCTTTTATTGCAATGCATACTGTCAATCATGTTCATATATATGAGATTTTGAGAAAAAAATGGAACCTTCTTGCTTGTTTTGAGAGGTATCTAGAAACCCTGAGTAGTGCACCTTGTGTGGTATTTAGATAAAGTAAATCTTTTAAACAATTTTAGAGGCCATTAATGATTAAGTTTACTTGACTACTTCTAACAAATGGGCACTTTCAGATGTGTTTTTTGCAATCAATGTAAATATATACTGGTAAAAATGAGATGAAAAGAAGTGATTTTTTGGTCAGAACCATGTTCCACTGTAATTTTAACTCTGTTAGTATTATTTATTTAGCACTATGTCCTCAATGCAAATGTTTTTATGTTGGTAAAACCCAGAAAAAGATTGGAAAATACATCTGTGAGCTTATTCTTGATATTAGAAAGTAAAATAAGAATAATTCACTTGCAAAACATGTTTTCAATCATCTTGGGCATAGTTTTGGCTTTATGAGGGTTGATATGGTTAGAAAGAACAAGAGACGGGTGTCATGGAATAATTTAATTGGATTTAAAGAATTGAAGTAGCATATCAAGTTGACTGCTTATATTCACTCTGGCCTAAATGATAACTTTTTCATTGCCAGTGTTTTGAAGCTCCAGTCCTTTGTTACATACATTTATTTGTCATAAATTTTAACAATTTTGTAATAATTTTATAAACGTGAGTTTCATCATTTGATACTGCTTTTTTAAGAACTGAAGTTGGTTGTAACAACGGTTTTGTTTCATTCAGTGATATGTTTTTAAGTGTTAATTGGTTATTTATGTCAGGTGATGATGTTGGAGGGTTATTTGACTGAGTAGACTATTTTGATGTTAATTTCTGATTAAGCCTTTGATATATACATTTGATGAAAGTGCTTAAATATATTCTTTACATAAATTTTGTTTTTTTCTACACTGCTGTTGCTTCCGTGTTCTTGGTCTCCACCTAAAACTATATTGTTCTTCTTCAAAACCAAAGACGTCTTTTTCTTCTGCTGGATATGTCCAAAGCCATCCCATTACTAATTATTGATACTCTTCATAAAAATAATTAGCATAAATTCTCCAACCATCCTTACCTAGAGGCTACTTCTCTGAGTTCTATCCCTGTCAGGAAAATGTATTAACAGAGTGTCCCCCTTCCGGAATCACTGCAGCAAACTGAAAAATTAATTTGAGTGGGAAAACTTTGATATTACCAGGCTGCAATAAAAATAAATAAAAATAACAGCTGCAGTCCACTTTTCATAAATCCAATAGTCCAATACCATAGTGATATCAAGCTTGTAAGAAAAGTGCTAAAACATGCCATCAGAGAGTGCAAAGCCTGTTACAAACTCAGGGATGCCACAAACTCTAAGTATAACCACAAGGCAGATTTAGTTATTTCAGGATGCTAAGAAGCTAAGAAATAATGCCCATTCATAAAGAGAGCTCTTCTGATACGGTATTTGCACTTGGATAGCCTATTCACTGCCTTTTCATTGCAAATATCATTGTGGATAAAGTCAGCTCTAATTTTACTTGACTTACCAACATAAAAGTTTTTCCCATTACCCCACAAATAGCATGCCCCCTAAATTAACAACTATCTGGTAACAGCTGCTTTCATGGGACAAAAACTAGAGTTGTATGAGCCCTGATAATAATTCTGGGATGCCTGTGAGTCAATCTTACGTATCAGCTAAGTCTGGTTAAGTGGCTTGTGAAAGGTCACAGACTAGGGAGCTGAAGGCCAAGGGAATCAAAGCATGTACCGTGCATAATAGCTTGCTAGCTGCTGACTGCCTTAATTCATTGCTCCATGTGCTAGTTTCCTTTACTCAGGTTCAACTGTTTGTGACCTTGAGGATGTCAGCACAACAGGCATGTCTGTTTTTAAATGCTTGTAAATTAATATCTGTTACTTCCATATTACTTTTCATCAGTTCTAACGCTTGTCATCTTCAATTCCTTCTCCTTCTTTTACGTCCTACTTTCCCATCCTCAGTTACTACTTCAATAAAACCCATCTTGGAATTATGTGGCCAAAATATTTAAGCTTCAGTTTTTCCATCAGACCTTCAGCTACACATCCTGGATTTATTCCTTCAAATGTTGATTAACCTGATCTTCTTGTAGTTCACTGAACTCTCATCGATAATAATTTTCCATCCTCAAAATCAGTGTCTTTTAAATCCATAGCTGTATTTTCTTTTTGTAGATATCCTTGAGCCAAGAAAAAATATATATTTCACTTCCTTGACATGTTCCTGATCTATTAATTGATCAGAAAAGATGGCATAATGTTGGGTATTTTAACGACGAGCATCACGTCACTTTCTTGTTCTTCATCTGCTCCTCTCTTGACCCATCAGTGGTGTCATCTGCATCCAAGTCATTTTCATTCCAGGATCTAGTCCGTAAGTTTATATTAGCCTATTAGTTTGTGGAGTATTACAAGCTTAGCCGATAACCAGAGGTCAGAATTGAACCATGTATATTATGTCCATGAGGTAAACACCATAGGCATTATGCCGGAGTCTCCCAACAATTCATTTATCCTAGCATTTTGCATTAATTACTTGGCATATAAACACACAGAATGAAAACAGCCCTGTAACACCCCTCTGTGAATTATGAACCTATCAGTTACTCCATGTCAATTCTAACTGTTGCTTCTTGGTCTTCAGAGGTTCTCCTTAGGATCCAAATGAAGTGTTCAGGCAACCTGATGCCTCTAACAACATTCCGCAGTTTGTTATGGTCCATACAATATGAGCAGATGAGAAAGCAAAATGAAATGCTTTATTCTTATACTCCCTTGCTTTCCTCTAGTTCCCAGAGTCCATGCTGCCAATGCGATTTCTACTGCTTCTATGTTTGTAAACCCAGCATTTCCTCTCAGTCTATATATTGGTGCTGTGTAGCATGTAAGGCCTTAAGCATTAACTTGCCAGCAGGTGAAATAAAAATAATTGTCAGAAAAAGTGAACACTTTTTAGCATTGTACTTTTTTGGAAACTGGACTATAAACTTGCCTTTTTTAAGCCATGAGCCATTATTGTGTTTTCCAAATTTGGGGGCAGCTAATTCACAAAATAAAAACTACATCTTTTGCAGGATTGTAAACAATTCATTTGGAATTCAGTTACCTTCCTCAGCCTTATTATTAGCAAGACTTTATAATTAGCATATTTGTTTTATCCATTTCACCACAAAGGCTAAAATGAATTTATAAATCTTCTATCTTTATATGTGGTACTCCAAGCACTTTAATCCCATGTCTCATTATTATATTATCTGGATGTTTCTAACTGTTGTTAAAATGCATAATATTGACTTTACCTGGGAGTCCATATTCCCTCCTTACTTTGCAACAGAAAAACCGATCACATTCTTTATAAATTCAAGTGAGACAGAATCTTTTATAGAACATTGTCAGATCCAAGATAGGATATTTCTCTGCATATCTTTATTTCAGAATGCTGATATCTAATTCATAGCTGGATTGAACAATATATATATATATATATATATATATATATATATATATATATATATATATCATGCCTAAATCAGTTTAAGACTTCAGTTTTCAATGTGGATATAAGTGTTAACTAGATTTCTGAGAACAAGTATTATTTAATCTGGGAAACATTCATTTTATTTTATCTGATTCAGCACAAATGAAAATGCCCAGTGTGAATTGATATGTAAATATTGAAAATTAATGTAGGGAGAGTAGCAGATCAGTCTATTAGTGATACACACTATCAAACCTTGGAAAATGGTGCCAAATAGATGAATTCAATGCTTCGGCAGTTTTTCACTTCACCGCAAAGTTATTCAAGTTGATACTTCTTTTAATAAACCAAGGCTCGTATGTATCACATCATGTATCCAAGCAATGCAGTAGAAAAAACAGCAGTAATACAATCCACACGTGCAATATACGAAATAAAACTGTTATTTATTAGGAAAAACAATCTGGCAAGCGCTTTCACCCGTAGGCTTCATCAGGCCAATAGAGTAACAATTTCTAAGTGCTACCTTTATAGTTTTAGACAGTGACATCACTTCCTTAAAATCAATCAATAAAACACATTTTTTAAAAACCTAAAATATAAATAAGATTATATCAAAGTTGAAATGCTTGATGATTAATCATGAACATATTATGAATATATGGTTTTACAAACTAAAACATAGCATACACCACCGCTATGTTTTAAACAGCAAATGCATCAGAAATATAAACAGGTTAAAACTTTCATGCGCATTATAATAATGCAAATATATTAACCTCTCTTCTTTATCTAACAGATGCTCTACTTTAAATCAACTAGTGTATTATTGTATTATAATATTATATTAAATATATCGTTTTATTAGGTATATATTATGAATAATTCATTATAAAATACACTATTTTAAGTGACTAATAATGAGCACCTCATTCGCCAATTATATCTCAAATACCGTTGCTAATAACAGATGGAACATATGAAACAATAGCAATACAAACATGTTATGAAATTAAGAACAATAATATATGCACGAGGCAAACCTGTATGCGGTACCAAAAAATTTGCTACCCTACGCACCATTAAATGTGCAGCTATTTTTACCGATATGAAATTGTAATAATAATATTATAATATAGTGTTTAAGGCAGTTTACTCTAAGTAGAGGTATGTACAGCACTACTATGCAAAGTACAAAACAACCCATAATGCAAGCTGACTGGCATAGCTAGCTGGCTCAAAAATAAAACAATCAAAAGTACAATTATAATCATATTGATGTACTAAACGCAATTTACTCTATCATGTCATATAGAAGTCTTCTATGTATATAAATCAAAAGAGCTTTAGATATATAAAGATAAAAGCAAAAATAATATATAAAAATACATATATATTACATGTGCATTACTATGCATATATACATATATATATATGTGAATCAAGATGTTATGACTACTATGTGGCATTAATCAAATGTATAAAGAATAGGGACAACAGACATATAAAAATATATATATGTGAAATGTAACCCATGTGTGTGCTATGCATATACATTGAAATAAAAATATAGAAACAACAGGCATGTGAGATATATATATATGTAATATTACACATGTATATACTATGCACATAAATTATGAAACAAACACACATTTTATATAAATACTAGATCTTAAGTCTTCTATCTTTCAGCATAGGTCGAATAGGTATCCTATCATTGAGACCTGGATCTCTGTCCGCCCTTAATCTTATAATCCATTTTGTTTCATTTTGTTCAGTCTGATTACATATAGGCCCTCTTCTAATTGTAGGATGATTAACATGCATTACCATAAATTTAAATATGTGTTCAATAGATGTACTCATAACATGTTTCGATAGTGCATTTTTGTCTGATTTGATCCTAATATTATATAGATGTTCTCTAATTCTTTCTTTAAGTCATCTGTCTGTCTTGCCCACATAAAATGCTGGGCAAGACCGGAAAGTGGCAAGATATACAACATGTGAAGTATTGCAATCTGCATTATTATAAAACCTGAAAAATTGTTGTATTAATGGATGTATAAAGCAAGCTGTTGGATCTATCATTTGACAAAAGTTGCATTTTGTGCATGGTCGTGTTGCCCCATTTTTTGTGCTTGTATGCAATTGAATATCAGTTCTATTGGGATTGCAAAGCATTCTGTATAAATTGAATTTATTTTTATAAATAAACTTAGGTGCTTTGCCCACTACCTCTTTGATAGTGGGATCCACTTGTAATATATCCCAATATTTCATATATGCATCTCTAATGCCTTTAACATCTTGAGTATAGTGAATGGAAATATTCAGACCTCGATGATTAAGCCTATTATTACTAGATGTGATGGTATTAAATTTACTTTGGTCAGCAAAATATGGGAGGGCTCTATCTTGCCTAAGAGTGGTCATCTCCGATAACCCTTCATCAATTTCTTTCAATTTATAGCTCCTCTCTAAAAACTGTTGTTTCAGTTTATTAATTTCTTGTTTGTACCCCTCATCTGTTGAATTTAATCTAGATATACACATGGCTTGACCTTTGACGACATTTTTGAAAATAAACCCAGGATGCATGCTGGTCCTATGTAAAAAGGAATTTCTATGACAAGATTTTATATAGACACCTGTATTAAGGAGACCATTTGGTAACCTCTCAATGTATACATCTAGATAAGATACCATTGTTAGTGAAGCTGTCATGGTAAATTTTAAAAACCCAGTCGTTGAATTAATATATTTCAAAAATTGACCTAGTTGCTCCTGGTCAAACTTCCAGACTAGAAAAAGGTCATCCACAAACCGAACATAAAAAACAACATTCTCCCTGAACACATTCAATTTAAAAAGATGGTTTCTTTCCCAGTCAGCCATAACTAGATTGGCGTAGCTATTGGCACAAGAAGTGCCCATAGCTACGCCATCCCTTTGTTTATAAATTTGTTGGTTAAACGTAAAGATATTATTATTCAAAACTATTCCCAATAGTCTGCATATGGTCTTTATCTGAACTTTAGTATGTCTTTGTGTATGTATAAGGCATCTACGTATGCCATCAATCCCTTCATCATTGGGAATACTGGTAAAGAGGAACTGAACATCCATCGTGACTAACCAATTCTTAGTATCAATTTGCTCAATTTTTGAATGGTCATATAATTTTAACAAAAATTGTTTAGTATCCTTTAATATATGTGTATAGTCATCCACCACAGGTCTTAACTTGGATTCTAAATATAGGAAGATGGGTTCAGTTATCCAACCCCTCCCTGCCACAATAGGTCTCATGGGAGGTGAGGTTGGATTTTTATGTATTTTGGGTGTTCCTTGGATGCATGGTATTCTGAGAATCTCTACCTGACAGAACGTAAATAAATCTGGACTAATCCATCCATTATGGTATAACCAAGAAATTTCAGTTATAACATAATTTATAATTTCATTAACTTCATAGTATTTAATAAGAATATGGTACTGTTTATCATTTAACATATTTAACATACTAGATATATACTTCTTCATATCCATTATAACAATAGGACCACCCTTGTCTGCGGGCCTAATCATTATATTAGTGTCTTTTTTAAGTGCTTCTAATGCCCTTCTTGCCTTATACAACAAATTCCCATATTTTCTGTTATATCTATTCTCAATTCTATGCTCAAATAACTCTTCTTCTACTAATTTAGAATATGCATCTAGCAACGGATGCAAGTTGGCGATGTATGTACTGGTTTTTCTATATAAATCCCCTCCAATTCTATTCTTTGAAATACCAAAATCTATTTTAAGATGTATATTTCTCACAAACATTTTCAAATCTATAATTGTTTCTGTTATGTCACTACTCATGGTAGGTATAAAAGTAAGCCCCTTTTCTAAAACTCCTATCTCTTCCTTAGTGAGTGTCCTACTAGAAATGTTCCAGATCAATGAGGTACATCCTGATTCCACATTTTCTTCAGAGTTGGACCTAAATGTTCCAACTCTGTAATCCTTCTTTTTTGTCTTCCTCTGCTCATGGAACGGTCCCTCCCTCTTTTCCATTTCTCTCCTATAGGGAAAGGGGCCATCACATTGGAACCATCAGTTTTGCATATACTTTGGGTCTTCTTCTTGACAGTTCCATCACCCTTAGGGCTACATACTTTAATGTTTGTGGATAATACTGGTATATCTCCTTTACCTATATTTTGACCAACAATTTCTACGTTAGTTATATTATTATCAACCTCATTTTCTAAAGAGTGTACATTCTCATTTTCATCATGATGCACAATGGCAGTAGTAACAATCTGACTCTTGTTACTAGTCCCTACAGAAGAGTCATTTAAGTATATTTGTTTCTTGGTAGCAACATCAAAACCAGATATATTATGATTCACAGTTACATGTCCATTAATCCTCGAAGTAGTATTAGCATTATTCATCTCAACATTTATAGTATTAGCTTTATCTCTAGGCCAAGTGAAAACTTGGCCCTTAGAGAAGTCTATTGTGTCTCTGTGTATCTTATTCTGTTTCTGCTCTAGCAGTCTTTTCTCATAAAGATATACATTGTCCAACAACTTTTTGAAGCCTCTATCAGCAGCTGATTTAGAAAAAGTCAAGTAAATATGTTTCTGTTGCTCTGTTATTCGCTCTCTCAAAGCTACTTCTTTTGGTAGAAAATACTGATTCAATAATGTCATGTAATGTATACTCATTTCTATGTTAATTTTTTGCCATTGATATAATAGGTCTGGATATTGCATACCTGTAGTTGGCATTTTGAGGATGCGTAAGCCTCTTGGTATGATATTACATTCAATGCATACCTCAAAGTGCTGTCTCTGAAGTTGGAGTCGTTTCAGCTTAATAAATTGCCCTTCCATTTTGTTTAGTAAAGTAGATAGACCACTGTAACTTGCTTCCGTCATAGAGTCATCTTCTGGTGTGTTACTAATAACATCATAGGCGAGTAAGGGATTCTCATTACCCGCTATATATTTATGAAATCTACTGATGTTGTCTCTATGATTTTCAGGAACATATGGCAATTCAATAGGAGTTTCGTTAGTTTCTGCCATTTTCGCTAAGCAGCCAAGTAAAGTTAGAATTAAGATAAAAATAAAAGGAATAATGGCCGCTTAGTAAACTCTCCCGTTAACACAGACCAGTTAATAATGAAAATTAATGTAGGGAGAGTAGCAGATTAGTCTATTATCGATACACACTATTAAACCTTGGAAAAAGGTGCCAAAGAGATGAATTCAAAGTTTTGGCAGTTTTTCACTTCACCGCAAAGTTATTCAAGTTGATTCTTCTTTTAATAAACCAAGACTCGTATGTATCACATCATGTATCCAAGCAATGCAGTAGAAAAAACAGCAGTAATACAATCCACACGTGCAATATACGAAATAAAACTGTTATTTATTAGGAAAAACAATCTGGCAAGCGCTTTCACCCATAGACTTCATCAGGCCAATAGAGTAACAATTTCTAAGTGCTACCTTTATAGTTTTAGACTGTGACATCACTTCCTTAAAATCAATCAATAAAACACATTTTTTAAAAACCTAAAATATAAATAAGATTATATCAAAATTGAAATGCTTGATGATTAATCATGAACATATTATGAATATATGGTTTTACAAACTAAAACATAGCATACACCACCGCTATGTTTTAAACAGCAAATGCATCAGAAATATAAACAGGTTAAAACCTTCATGCGCATTATAATAATGCGAATATATTAACCTCTCTTCTTTATCTAATAGATGCTCTACTTTAAATCAACTAGTGTATTATTGTATTATAATATTATAGTAAATATATCGTTTTATTAGATATATATTATGAATAATTCATTATAAAATACATTATTTTATAATATGTTCATGATTAATCATCAAGCATTTCAACTTTGATATAATCTTATTTATATTTTAGGTTTTTAAAACATGTGTTTTATTGATTGATTTTTAAGGAAGTGATGTCACAGTCTAAAACTATAAAGGTAGTGCTTAGAAATTGTTACTCTATTGGCCTGATGAAGCCTACGGGTGAAAGCGCTTGCCAGATTGTTTTTCCTAATAAATAACAGTTTTATTTCGTATATTGTACATGTGGATTGTATTACTGCTGGTTTTTCTACTGCATTGCTTGGATACATGATGTGATACATATGAGCCTTGGTTTATTAAAAGAAGAATCAACTTGAATAACTTTGCGGTGAAGTGAAAAACTGCCGAAGCTTTGAATTCATCTATTTGGCGCCTTTTTCCAAGGTTTGATAATGTGTATTACTAATAGACTGATCTGCTACTCTCCCTACATTAATTTTCATTATTAACTGGTCTGTGTTAACGGGAGTGTTTACTAAGCGGCCATTATTCATTTTATTGATATGTAAATATGTATATTTGACTATTTATAGAATGGATGGATGTGCTTCATTTACTCCATCTCAGGATTTAATAAAATCCATGTAGGCACTGTGTAGATCCTACAAGGAATGTATCCATGTTCGTGGTCACAGTTCCCCCTCAGCAGCTCACCATGCATATTAATGATGACTTGTTGCCGATGAAGATGGTTATTAATTCAGTAGAAGGAGAGGTGTAGTGCTAACCATGGCTGCAGATGATTATGAGACTCCCTGCAATGTCCTTTTGTTTTATATGTATTTATTTTTTTTTTTTTTTAAAGTATGTTTGCAAAGTGTGGCATGGAGCACAGCAATGCCAACCTGTGCTCACATATAAGATAGCAGACACCTGCCAGACATCTAAAAATATAGAAACTGGATGTAATTAATTGTTTATTTAAAGATGTGTTTAAGCATGTCTAAGCATGTTTGCGTGGCACGGTGGTCATCACTTATAGGTAGCTCAGTGGTATATGTGAATACAAGATTCCTTAATATCTATGTAGCTAAATGGGTAGAGTTATGGCTTGATGTGCAGTAGGTCCAGGGTTTGAATACATTGAAGAGAAAATATGTGTTTAATTTTGATATACATATTGTGCAGACATTTTTAAAATATCGCCCTGCAGCATTCTGCTCAGCTGTGCTTAGACCTGCTAAGCACTACATAAACAGGATAATGGCTGCCAATGTTTGTGCGCTGTTTAGCTCTGCTTGGCTGGTATGCACACTACTAAGCTCTACTAGGACTACAGTTCTGTGCATTTTGAGACATCTCAGCTCAGCTGTACTGGTTTGTGCAGTGCTAAGCAATGTGGCACTTTTTTTGAATGTTGCCCAGTGTTGTGTAAGGGTGGGAAAATAGCCTATATTAAGCCCAAAGGTGGGAATACAGCAGAATCCATTGGAGTTCTGTCAACTAAAGGTGTACTATGGCTGGTGGTGTTGGTGAAGGTGTGCGCTTTTGGATGCAGCATTTGGGCATTCTGGAGTCCAGGGTCATGGTTGAGTTCCTCATGAAAAACCATGAAGACAGGCTGCTGCAGGGCAGTTTCCAGGGCTCAGAGTGTAAGGCAGAGGCCTGGGACCAGCTGGTCAGAGAACTCTCCAGTTTTAGTGGTATCCCCCACACAGCTGAGCAGTGCCATCACCAACATGATGACCTGAAAAGGCAAAGGGGGGGAACCTTGGACACCTGGGTCCAAGAAGTGAGGGCAGGGAATGGTCCACTAGTATATAAGTAATTTTACCTCTTTTTTACCAATATGTAATCTGAATGTCTGCAAAACTGGTACGCATAATGGTGTGCTTCTCTCCCAAAAACTGCAGCTGAGAGGGCTTGCCATGTCGGGTTGCATGCTGGGTGCTTGGCCAGGTTGCACTGTGAGTGTGGTGAGTACAGATATATGATGCTAACTGTAGTGAAATAAGCAGGAAAGAGTAAAACATTAACTGCAATAAAGTATATACAGTAAAGTTTGTAGTACAATAAAAGTGGACTTAGAGCTGTAGTGCAATAAATAAATAATGCCAACTGTAGTGCAATAAAGACATGGAACAATACCAATATCTGCCTTAAAGTTTATACAATAAAGTTTGTATTGCAATAAATGTGAAATTAGAGCCATATTGCACTAAATGAATAATGCCAACTGTAATGCAATAAAAACATGAAACAATACAAATAACTGCATTAAAGTAAATACAATAAAGTCTATAGTGCAACACATGTGGAATTAGAACTGTACTGCAGTAAATGAATAATACCAACTGTAGTTCAATAAAAACATGAAACAATACCAATAACAGCAAGGAAAATGGAGTACACCAAGACTGAGTTATCCACTAGTATATAAGTAATTTTACCTCTTTTTTACCAATATGTAATCTGAATGTCTGCAAAACTGGTACGCATAATGGCGTGCTTCTCTCCCAAAAACTGCAGCTGAGAGGGCTTGCCATGTCGGGTTGCATGCTGGGTGCTTGGCCAGGTTGCGCTGTGAGTGTGGTGAGTACAGATATATGATGCTAACTGTAGTGAAATAAGCAGGAAAGAGTAAAACATTAACTGCAATAAAGTATATACAGTAAAGTTTGTAGTACAATAAAAGTGGACTTAGAGCTGTAGTGCAATAAATAAATAATGCCAACTGTAGTGCAATAAAGACATGGAACAATACCAATATCTGCCTTAAAGTTTATACAATAAAGTTTGTATTGCAATAAATGTGAAATTAGAGCCATATTGCACTAAATGAATAATGCCAACTGTAATGCAATAAAAACATGAAACAATACAAATAACTGCATTAAAGTAAATACAATAAAGTCTATAGTGCAACACATGTGGAATTAGAACTGTACTGCAGTAAATGAATAATACCAACTGTAGTTCAATAAAAACATGAAACAATACCAATAACAGCAAGGAAAATGGAGTACACCAAGACTGAGTTGTCATAACCATTGCAGTAGAGCTGCATGCACTGAGGCTGTAAGGTAAGGAGCTGCAGTCAAGTATAACACTGTAATAGTTGTAGAATGCAAATCTAGTGGCTGCAAATTGTATTGTTTAATTCATATAATACTGTTCAAGTCTGTCTCTAGGCCAGTATTGGTCACATAATGCTCTGTCATCCACAAACATCAGGTAATAAAGGTATATGGGTGAGGTAGCCCACTCCATGAGTTGATACTGTCTGTTGACCTCACAGATATGATACTGACATATAGCTTATCTGCTGATGCATTATGCTTGTATTTCACGCATGTGCGTTCTGTCACTACACTGTAGTAGTAGTAGTACTACCAGGTCATATTTTAGTTCCAGGTGACCTCTAGGCAAATATCAGTCAGTCAATAATCAGCAGAGACTCAGTTGCTCGGTTTGTTAAATGCTCTGTATATAGTACATTTTGCCACACTCAGTCCAAGGTTCAAACCCAGTGGTATGTAACAGTAAATATTAAAGTAGCAGTCATTTAATGATCACAGATTCTTTCTCCACAGGAACTACAGGTAAATGGGTGAGGTAGCCCATATTAGGAATAGATAATTGTGTGTTTAGATGTCACAGAAAAAGGGTAATTGTGAAGTGGAGTTCAGGGATGAGTTAAGACAGGCACTGGGTGGTAGTGAAGAGTTACCAAATAGCTGGGTAACCACAGCAGAGCTAGTAAGGGAGATGGCTAGAAAGGTGCTTGGTATGACATCTGGACAGAGGAAGGACGACAAGGAGACATGGTGGTGGAATGAGGAAGTACAGGAGACTATACAGAGAAAGAGGTTGGCAAAGAAGAAGTGGGATTGTCAGAGAGATGAAGAAAGTAGACAGGAGTATAAGGAGATGAGGTGCATGGCAAAGAGAGAGGTGGCGAAGGCTAAGGATAAGGCATATGAAGAGTTGTATGAAAGTTTGGACACTAAGGAGGGAGAAAAGGACCTGTACTGATTGGCTAGACAGAGGGACCAAGCTAGGAAAGATGTGCAGCAGGTAAGGATGATAAAGGATAATGAGGGAAACATACTCACAAGCGAGGAGAGTGTGTTGAGGAGATGGAAAGAGTACTTTGAGGGGTTGATGAATGAAGAGAATGAGAGGGAGAGAAGGTTGGATGATGTGGGGATAGTGAATCATGAAGTACAATGGATTAGCAAGGAGGAAGTAAGGATAGCTATGAAGAGGATGAAGAATGGAAAGGCTGTTGGCCCAGATGACATACCTGTGGAAGCATGGAGGCATTTAGATGAAATGGCAGTGGCATTGTTAACCAGATTATTTAATGAAATCTTGGAAAGTGAGAGGATGCCTGAGGAATGGAGAAAAAGTGTGTTGGTACCGATTTTTAAGAATAAGGGTGATGTGCAGAGCTGTAGTAACTACAGAGGGATTAAATTCATCAGTCACAGCATGAAGTTATGGGAAAGAGTAGTGGAAGCTAGGTTAAGAAGGGATGTGATGATTAATGATCAGCAGTATGGTTTCATGCCGGATAAGAGCACTACAGATGTGATGGTTGCTCTGAGAGATTTGATGGAGAACTACAGAGAAGGTCAGAAGGAGTTGCATTGTGTTTTTGTAGAGAAAGCATATGACAGGGTGCATAGAGAGGAGTTGTGGTATTGTATGAGGAAGTCAGGAGTGTCACAGAAGTATGTAAGAGTGGTACAGGATATGTACAAGGGTAGTGTGACAGCGGTGAGGTCTGCGGTGAGAGTGATGGATGTGTTTAAGGTGGAGGTGGGGTTACATCAAGGATCACCTCTGAGCCCTTTCTTATTTGCAATGGTGATGGAGAGGTTGACAGATGAGATCGACAGGAGTCCCCATGTACTGTGACGTTTGCAGATGACATTGTGATCTGTAGTGATAGTAGGGAACAGGTGGA
Source organism: Protopterus annectens (assembly GCF_019279795.1). Lineage (NCBI taxonomy): Eukaryota > Metazoa > Chordata > Ceratodontiformes > Protopteridae > Protopterus > Protopterus annectens. The sequence continues at coordinate 1,510,211,982 of NC_056726.1, forward strand.
GGAGATGAAAACAACACATGCACCAAAAGAAGAATAAATCCAACAGGAAAAAAGACAACTGCCAATAAATCCAACCATTTATTCCACTTGCTTCTCTCTCTCTAGCGTCTCGGCTTCAAACAGCCTTCAAGGAGTATCTCACAGTAAAAAACAAGTAACTTTTATACACACCTTAATTAAATCATTAATCAATTAAATAAAACAATTACATACTAACAATGTACCAAACAATTATAATATTGATTAATGATTTAATTAAGGTGTGTATAAAAGTTACTTGTTTTTTACTGTGAGATACTCCTTGAAGGCTGTTTGAAGCCGAGGCGCTAGAGAGAGAGAAGCAAGTGGAATAAACGGTTGGATTTATTCACAGGTGGAGGAGACCCTGGATAGATGGAGATATACTCTAGAGAGAAGAGGAATGAAGGTCAGCAGGATTAAGACAGAATATATGTGTGTGAATGAGAGGGAGGACAGAGGAATGGTGAGGATGCAAGGAGTAGTAGTGGTAAAGATGGATGAGTTTAAATACTTGAGATCGATATTTCAGAGTAATGGTGAGTGTGGAAAGAGGTGAAGAAGAGAGTATAGGCAGAATGGAGTGGCTGGAGAAGAGTGTCAGGAGTGATTTGCGACAGATGAGTACCAGTAAGAGTGAAAGGGAAGGTCTACAAGAGGGTAGTGAGACCTGCTATATTATATGGGTTGGAGACAGTGGCATTGACAATAAGGCAGGAGTTAGAGCTGGATGTGGCAGAGTTAAAGATGTTAAGATTTGCCCTGGGTGTGATGAGGGTAGACAGGATTAGGAATAAGTATATTAGAGGGTCAGCACATGTTGGAAGGTTTGGAGACAAAGCCAGAGAGGCACGATTACGTTGGTTTGGACATGTGCTGAGGAGGGATGCTGAGTATATTAGGAAAAAATGCTAAGGATGAAACTGCCAGGTAACAGGAAAAGAGGAAGGCCTAAGATAAGGTTTATGGATGTGGTGAGAGAGGACATGCAGGTGGTTGGTGTGACAGAGCAAGATGCAGAGGACAGGAAGAAATGGAAACAGATGATCCGCTGTGGTGACCCCTAACACGAACAGCAGAAAGGAGATGATGAGATGTGACAGACTGTTAAAATTGTTAAGAAGAATCTGTTCATCAGCAATGTTCAGTCAGAAATAACATGTGTAACCCTGTATGACTGCACGGCTGGAGTGACTGTTATTGATAGGGATTACAGCAGTAAGTCTGTTTTAGATCTATGGTGATGACATGTCATTGATTGGGATTACAGCAGTAAGCCTGCCTCAGATCTATGCAGATGTCCCCTGCAGTCACTGCTATTGGATTCTATTCCCATACCTGCCAAACAAGGCATGACAGCTGTTTAGTGTCTGTACTGTACACATACATGTCTCTCAAGTGTCACAATTTCACGTTATGTAATTAATAGTGCATAATCTGTCTGTCACAGGATTACCATGGAAATGATTACTTAGATTGCAAAGTATCACCATATCAGCCCACAGAACACCGTGGTAGTTATGAGAAGCCCACCTAATGTGCAAGTGTTTTGTGTGGTTGTGTACCAGCAGTTGTTACTGCTTGGCCCATAGTGTCCCATGCAAATAGCTTGAGAGGTATGTGCATGCTACATCAGCTATAGGAGAATTGTAGTCACTGTACAAAAATAAAATACAGACCTATAGAGTAGATAATAGTACTGCTGTCAAGGAAATAACCGATAATGTTACTAATGTACTGTTTTTCTCTCTCCTGACCCCTTATTTTCATTTATTTATTATTGTGATTCATTGACTATGGTTTACTGTTAACATATGTTGTTACATTAACTGTTTTTGGGACATGTGGTTTATTATTCCTTTGTTTTATAATGGTTACATATTAACATATCTTGTTAAATTACCTATTTTGTTGGCCTTTTGCTGTAACTGTAACTGGCATGCTGTTAACATACTGACTGTTCTGTTATTTATTGTTGTGTTTCACATAATATGCAGTAATATGTAACTGGGTTATTTCCAGTGTTCTGCCATGCTGTTATTACTAACAGTGATTTGTTCGCATCTAACCTATACTTATTGCTATACCTTCATTACCACAGCAAGTCAGGGTAGCCCAGTTTTGACTGATCTGCCTACCTTGCCTCACCTGGCTGTGGCACCAGGTCCTGGCATGTCTGGGACCCAGACCGGTGGTGCCCCCTTCACTATCCCTGCACCACCTGCAGTGTTGGCTGAGACCACCTCAGGGGATGAGGCCCTGCCTCCCCCTGGGAGTGGTGGTGGAGGGGCCATTGTCACCCAGGATCAGCTGCCAGTCATGGTGCACAGGATTGTTTATCGTAGCTATGAATACCGCCTGCACCATACTGAGAACATGCTGGCTGATCTGGTGGGGTAGCCTCACCCTGGCACGTAGCCTCCAGCAAAGCCACACTTGGGAAAATGAAGGAGCAGTGTCAACAGTCCCATGGGTGAGGACATGAGTCAAGCTGCTGCCATCTGGAGGCACTTGCAACTTGCAATCCACAACATCCTCCCCTTCAAAGGTGTTCACCCACCTCATGTGTCACACACTGCCCCTGTCTGCTGTCTTGTCTGTCTGCAAATGCATCCTTCCTACCCAACGTACCTCCCCACACATACCTGTGTCTCTTCCCCAACATTCCACTGTCAACTTAATAAAAATAAAATGGGCACATGCCCCCCTCCCAAAAAATACTGCCCCATACATAGATCTCCATTTCATATACATGTCCACTGGACACAAGTAATTTGGCCCAATTGGCTTGATAATGAAGTTATGTTGTTCTCACCCCCCTCTCTCTGGGATTTGAGTCCAGATTCATCTACAAAATCTATCAAAATGCACAGCAGTTGCTGTACAAGAAATGGATAGCTATGGTTCTTTCCTACACCCCTCCTGCACATTCCCACCTGCCTTTCACTATGTTTTTCCACCTACTTGCCCCCATTTCACCACTTTCCTATCACCCTTTTTTTTCTTTTCTTTATATTTTTTTAGCACGGAGCTGAAGGCAAGCTGCACCCTCCAGCTTTGCTAAACTCTGATAAATACAGCTTTAATGAATAAATGTGATTCTAACATAGTCAGACACATGACAAGGTTGCAAACTGGCTCACAGATAGAACCCACATTGTGAAAATAGCTGACTCCAAATCAGACTGCTGACCACTCACAAGTGGAGTCCCACAGGGTTCGGTCCTTTGTCCTCTCCTGTTTGATATCTACTTCTCTGAAGTCCGGGCCAACGCAAAGTGATTCTGGCTGACAAAGTTCGTAGACAGTTGCAAGTTGGGAGCTATTATCAACTCCCCAAGTGATGTTGACATCCTACAGAATGGCCTCACTGAGACCAAAGACTGGTGTTAGAACCATGGCCTTAAGCTCGATGCCAAAAAATGTATCGTCAGCCCCTTTGGGAAAACCTGCTTCCCATGAATTACCACATTGATGGTAGTCCACTGAACACAGAAGGTGTTTCCTCATTAGGCCAGTTATTGAGTACAATGCCCCATTTGGCATGTACCTAACTAAACACCTGCAACAACTGGAGAGGCCGCAAAAGTGCCTCACAGAGAGGATCGTAGGCCTTAAACATTTGTCCTATATGGACACACTCAAAAAACTCCAGCTATTCTCTGTCTCATATCGCCTACTTAGAGGCGATCTCTGCTTGACTTACAAAGCCATGACTGACCCAGCCATATTAGAGATGCTGCATCTAAAGAAATCCCAATCCATCCACACCACATGCTCCAGAGACCTCAACCTCATTACCACAATCAACAGAAAATGCTGGAGGGACAGGTTCATAACCCAGAGACTGCCCATGCTATGGAATAGACTTCCCATACAAGTCAAACAGACCACCTCACTCATCCTCTTTAAAAGAAATCTTGATGAGTGGATGGAAAATAGAAAATTCACCCCAGGGATCACTCCAGTGGCTCTACTCGAAAGAGGAACTGGGAACTAAGGTCAGGTGGCACGATGCCAGGGGTTATCCTATAGGCTAGGCTTGTAAAGGCTCTAGGACTATTAGCTTAGTATACAGCTATGAACCTATGTACAAAATAAACACCTCTGTCATATTTCAAACCTGAGCCCATCACACCCACAGCACACTGCATTAACCTGCCATGCCACGGAGATCTTAATTAAAACAGGTGTTTTCTTCAAAACATAGTGATTGCCACTTACAGCCATTAGGTGTGTCTCAGCAGAGCTGCGTGTTGCACTGCACTGCGCAAACTGGAATTAAAAATTAATAGGAAAAATGGGAGTGTGACTTGGACTCTGATGCAATAATACACCACTAGACAGCCAAATATATAAAAATGGATGTAACTGAGGCCTGTGATAGCAATTAAATGTGCTCTTATTTCAGCAACATGTAGAAAGACACCCTCTAAGGCAGCAATGGCAAAGAACATGTTTAACTTGGACCCTGGTGCAGAAATACAGCCATAGAAAGCCATGCACATACTGATGGATGCAGACAATGTGTGTCACAGCCTTTATGTCTGAACATATACCTTGCAAATATACCTGCTGCAGCAGTGACTCAGTGGCTCATTCTGTTAAATGCCTTGCATGCAATACATTTTGCCACACACAGTCTTGGGTTCATATCCAATCGTGTGTTGCAGTTCAATTACATTATTGTGAAGACAGCAATTAGTGACTGAGTCATGCAGTCTTTATCTGCACAGATTACTGCTAATTAATGAACTGCTATCCAGTTTTGCAAGTCAAAGGCCTGTAGGTAGGGACACACTGCATATATCTGTATAGCCTAATTATATGTCACCTACTACTCTGTTATTGGTACTGTAGCATAACAAATGTACCTTAATCACATGCCTTGATTGCACTGTAAAGGGCACCCTTACCCTTCCTCTGGCATAATGACAGGGCTGCCACAGCTGCCACAATTACATATACAGCATGTTGTCCTTCAAAGTGTTCACCCCCCCCCCCATGTGTTCTACGCTGCAGCAGGAGCTGCAGCCTGCAACATATGCAGCTGTATGTTAAGCTACCTGCTATGGATTCACTAGACAATCTTGATGTACTGAAATGTCAGATTTCAGTACATTGAGACCAAGTAGTGGAAAGTGCAGTTACCTGAAACTGCACTATGCCAAATGCAGAAATGTAGAATCCACAAATGTTGAATCTGCCGGTATCGTGGTGTCGCGTTCATGACATGTGATGCGGTTTGTGGATTTATCTGGGGTTTCAGGTAAGTGGTGTGTGTGTGTGTGTGTGTGTGTGTGTGTGTGTGTGTGTGTGTGTGTGTGTGTGTGTGTGAAGGTATTGGATAGGGATTTTAGTGTGTGTGAGTGTGAGTGTGGTGTTTTTCTTGGGTGTTTATGTTTTTAGTGTGACCACAGAGTTAGAATATATAAATAGGGGGGCTGGGGAGTGTAGGGGGCTTTCACACCCTACTTATAGGTAGGTTGGGTGTGTTTGTGTGTAATGTTATGTTTGTTTTAGTGTAGTAAGGTAGTTGTATGTGTGTGTGATTATGTACTGGTTTGTGTGTGTGTGAATGGTTGCGGTTGTGGTATTCCTGATTTTGGGTTTTCTTGTATGTGGGTTTAACACTATTCAGTCTCGAAATACTGAAATTCGACATTTCAGTATTTCAAGATTGTATAGTGAATCCCTGCTACAGGCCTACTATACCTCATAACCCCCTAAAACAAGGGATCCAGACACAGCCATACTTAATGGGGATACAAAGGTCCAGAGAATGAGGCATGTTTTGCAGTTTGCTCCTACATAGATAGTATGTTGATAGAATAAAAGCTATTGCATTAGTATGCATATTCTGTAGGGTATGAAGTCTGACACTCAAATGTGTGTCTTTCATTACTCACCTCAACCCACATTACCAGTGAATTGCAAGATGACCACAATGTCAGGGGACACTGACTACACATATGAGGTAAAAATGTTTACATACTGCATAAATCTTTACAGTTGGGAGTTATGGTACCTACCCCCTGTGATACTGCAGTCTCCACATGTCAGTAATGTCCATCTTAACAGCGAAGAAATGGGCTCAGGTCTACATGAAGGCCTTATATATCGCACCGTGGTGGCATGTCATTGGCTAATGATAGTGCAATTCAGCCATTTTGGCTGTAATTACCATATCAGAGCTACAGACTGGTGCAGAGGCAAATACCTGCTAATGAGTAGTACCTTAAAAAGGCAAGCAGCTGTTTATGGGGAACAAGCTTGTATAAGACTTACCTCACACAGAGTGTATTTTCAGAAGATTACTGGAAGCAAAGTTGAACAAAGGGGTATCACACTCCACCAGGTATGCAACTAATTTCTTCATATAACAGGATGCAGATGGGAGGAAGGTGGCATGGGAAATAGGGATTAAAGCTATAAACCTGCCTCAAATCTATGGTAATGACATGTCATTGATAGGGATTACAGCAGTAAGTCTGTCTTAGATCTATGGTGATGACATGTCATTGATAGGGGTTACAGCAGTAAGCCTGCCTCAGATCTATGGTAATGACATGTCATTGATATGGATTACAGCAGTAAGTCTGTCTTAGATCTATGGTAATGGCATGTCATTGATAGGGATTACAGCAGTAAGTCTGTCTTAGATCTATGGTGATAACATGTCATTGATAGGGATTAAAGCAGTAAGCCTGCCTCAGATCTATGGTAATGACATGTCATTGATAGGGATTACAGCAGTAAGTCTGTCTTAGATCTATGGTAATGACATGTCATTGATAGGGATTACAGCAGTAAGTCTGTTTTAGATCTATGGTGATGACATGTCATTGATTGGGATTACAGCAGTAAGCCTGCCTCAGATCTATGGTAATGACATGTCATTGATAGGGATTACAGCAGTAAGTCTGTCTTAGATCTATGGTGATGACATGTCATTGATAGGGATTACAGCAGTAAGCCTGCCTCAGATCTATGGTAATGATGTGTCATTGATAGGGATTACAGCAGTAAGCCTGTCTCAGATCTATGGTAATGACTTGTCATTGATAGGGATTACAGCAGTAAACCTGTATTAGATCTATGGTAATGACATGCCATTGATAGGGATCACAACAGTAAGTCTGCCGGTATCGTGGTGTCGCGTTCATGACATGTGATGCGGTTTGTGGATTTATCTGGGGTTTCAGGTAAGTGGTGTGTGTGTGTGTGTGTGTGTGTGTGTGTGTGTGTGTGTGTGTGTGTGTGTGTGTGTGTGTGTGTGTGTGTGTGAAGGTATTAGATAGGGATTTTAGTGTGTGTGAGTGTGTGTGTGGTGTTTTTCTTGTGTGTTTATGTTTTTAGTGTGACCACAGAGTTAGAATATATAAATAGGGGGGCTGGGGAGTGTAGGGGGCTTTCCCACCCTACTTATAGGTAGGTTAGGTGTGTTTGTGTGTGTTGTTATGTTTGTTTTAGTGTAGTAAGGTAGTTGTATGTGTGTGTGATTATGTACTGGTTTGTGTGTGTGTAAATGGTTGCGGTTGTGGTATTCCTGATTTTGGGTTTTCTTGTATGTGGGTTTAACACTATTCACTCTCGAAATACTGAAATTCGACATTTCAGTATTTCAAGATTGTATAGTGAATCCCTGCTACATGCCTACTATACCTCATAACCCCCTAAAACAAGGGATCCAGACACAGCCATACTTAATGGGGGTACAAAGGTCCAGAGATTGAGGCATGTTTTGCAGTTTGCTCCTACATAGATAGTATGTTGATAGAATAACAGCTATTGCATTAGTATGCATATTCTGTAGGGTATGAAGTCTGACACTCAAATGTGTGTCTTTCATTACTCACCTCAACCCACAATGTTTACCAGTGAATTGCAAGATGACCACAATGTCAGGGGACACTGACTACACATATGAGGTAAAAATGTTTACATACTGCATAAATCTCTACAGTTGGGAGTTATGGTACCTACCCCCTGTGATACTGCAGTCTCCACATGTCAGTAATGTCCATCTTAACAGCAAAGAAATGGGCTCAGGTCTACATGAAGGCCTTATATATCGCACCATGGTGGCATGTCATTGGCTAATGATAGTGCAATTCAGCCGTTTTGGCTGTAATTACCATATCAGAGTTACAGACTGGTGCAGAGGCAAATACCTGCTAATGAGTAGTACCTTAAAAAGGCAAGCAGCTGTTTATGGGGAACAAGCTTGTATAAGACTTACCTCACACAGAGTGTATTTTCAAAAGATTACTGGAAGCAAAGTTGAACAAAGGGGTATCACACTCCACCAGGTATGCAACTAATTTCTTAATATAACAGGATGCAGATGGGAGGAAGGTGGCATGGGAAATAGGGATTACAGCTATAAGCCTGCCTCAAATCTATGGTAATGACATGTCATTGATAGGGATTACAGCAGTAAGTCTGTCTTAGATCTATGGTGATGACATGTCATTGATAGGGATTACAGCAGTAAGTCTGCCTTAGATCTATGGTGATGACATGTCATTGATAGGGATTACAGCAGTAAGCCTGCCTCAGATCTATGGTAATGACATGTCATTGATAGGGATTACAGCAGTAAGTCTGTCTTAGATCTATGGTAATGACATGTCATTGATAGGGATTACAGCAGTAAGTCTGTTTTAGATCTATGGTGATGACATGTCATTGATTGGGATTACAGCAGTAAGCCTGCCTCAGATCTATGGTAATGACATGTCATTGATAGGGATTACAGCAGTACGTCTGTCTTAGATCTATGGTGATGACATGTCATTGATAGGGATTACAGCAGTAAGCCTGCCTCAGATCTATGGTAATGATGTGTCATTGATAGGGATTACAGCAGTAAGCCTGTCTCAGATCTATGGTAATGACTTGTCATTGATAGGGATTACAGCAGTAAACCTGTATTAGATCTATGGTAATGACATGCCATTGATAGGGATCACAACAGTAAGTCTGCCGGTATCGTGGTGTCGCGTTCATGACATGTGATGCGGTTTGTGGATTTATCTGGGGTTTCAGGTAAGTGGTGTGTGTGTGTGTGTGTGTGTGTGTGTGTGTGTGTGTGTGTGTGTGTGTGCGTGTGTGTGTGTGAAGGTATTGGATAGGGATTTTAGTGTGTGTGAGTGTGTGTGTGGTGTTTTTCTTGTGTGTTTATGTTTTTAGTGTGACCACAGAGTTAGAATATATAAATAGGGGGGCTGGGGAGTGTAGGGGGCTTTCCCACCCTACTTATAGGTAGGTTAGGTGTGTTTGTGTGTGTTGTTATGTTTGTTTTAGTGTAGTAAGGTAGTTGTATGTGTGTGTGATTATGTACTGGTTTGTGTGTGTGTAAATGGTTGTGGTTGTGGTATTCCTGATTATGTGTTTTCTTGTATGTGGGTTTAACACTATTCACTCTCGAAATACTGAAATTCAACATTTCTGTATTTCAAGATTGTATAGTGAATCCCTGCTACAGGCCTACTATACCTCATAACCCCCTAAAACAAGGGATCCAGACACAGCCATACTTAATGGGGGTACAAAGGTCCAGAGATTGAGGCATGTTTTGCAGTTTGCTCCTACATAGATAGTATGTTGATAGAATAACAGCTATTGCATTAGTATGCATATTCTGTAGGGTATGAAGTCTGACACTCAAATGTGTGTCTTTCATTACTCACCTCAACCCACAATGTTTACCAGTGAATTGCAAGATGACCACAATATCAGGGGACACTGACTACACATATGAGATAAAAATGTTTACATACTGCATAAATCTCTACAGTTGGGAGTTATGGTACCTACCCCCTGTGATACTGCAGTCTCCACATGTCAGTAATGTCCATCTTAACAGTGAAGAAATGGGCTCAGGTCTACATGAAGGCCTTATATATCGCACCGTGGTGTCATGTCATTGGCTAATGATAGTGCAATTCAGCCGTTTTGGCTGTAATTACCATATCAGAGTTACAGACTGGTGCAGAGGCAAATACCTGCTAATGAGTAGTACCTTAAAAAGGCAAGCAGCTGTTTATGGGGAACAAGCTTGTATAAGACTTACCTCACACAGAGTGTATTTTCAAAAGATTACTGGAAGCAAAGTTGAACAAAGGGGTATCACACTCCACCAGGTATGCAACTAATTTCTTCATATAACAGGATGCAGATGGGAGGAAGGTGGCATGGGAAATAGGGATTAAAGCTATAAACCTGCCTCAAATCTATGGTAATGACATGTCATTGATATGGATTACAGCAGTAAGTCTGTCTTAGATCTATGGTGATGACATGTCATTGATAGGGGTTACAGCAGTAAGCCTGCCTCAGATCTATGGTAATGACATGTCATTGATATGGATTACAGCAGTAAGTCTGTCTTAGATCTATGGTAATAGCATGTCATTGATAGGGATTACAGCAGTAAGTCTGTCTTAGATCTATGGTGATGACATGTCATTGATAGGGATTACAGCAGTAAGCCTGCCTCATATCTATGGTAATGACATGTCATTGATAGGGATTACAGCAGTAAGTCTGTCTTAGATCTATGGTAATGACATGTCATTGATAGGGATTACAGCAGTAAGTCTGTTTTAGATCTATGGTGATGACATGTCATTGATTGGGATTACAGGAGTAAGCCTGCCTCAGATCTATGGTAATGACATGTCATTGATAGGGATTACAGCAGTAAGTCTGTCTTAGATCTATGGTGATGACATGTCATTGATAGGGATTACAGCAGTAAGCCTGCCTCAGATCTATGGTAATGATGTGTCATTGATAGGGATTACAGCAGTAAGCCTGTCTCAGATCTATTGTAATGACATGTCATTGGTAGGGATTACAGCAGTAAACCTGTATTAGATCTATGGTAATGACATGCCATTGATAGGGATCACAACAGTAAGTCTGTCTTAGATCTATGGTGATGACATGTCATTGATAGGGATTACAGCAGTAAGTCTGTCTTAGATCTATGGTGATGACATGTCATTGATAGGGACTACAGCAGTATGTCGTTCTTAGATCTATGGTGATGACATGTCATTGACAGGGATTACAGCAGTAAGCCTACCTCAGATCTATGGTAATGACATGTCATTGATAGGGATTACACCAGTAAGTCTGTCTTAGATCTATGGTGATGACATGTCATTGATCGGGATTACAGCAGTAAACCTGCCTCAGATCTATGGTAATGACATGTCATTGATAGGTATTACAGCAGTAAGTCTGTCTTAGATCTATGGTGATGACATGGCATTGATAGGGATTACAGCAGTAAGCCTGCCTCAGATCTATGATGATGACATGTCATCGATAGGGATTACAGCAGTAAGGCTGTCTTAGATCAATGGTGATGACATGTCATTGATAGGGATTACAGCAGTAAGCCTGTCTCAGATCTATGGTGTTAACATGTCATTGATAGGGATTACAGCAGTAAGCCTGTCTCAGATCTATGGTAATGACATGCCATTGATAGGGATTACAGCAGTTAGTCTGTCTTAGATCTATGGTGATGACATGTCATTGATAGGGATTACAGCAGTAAATCTGTTTTAGATCTATGGTGATGACATGTCATTGATAGGGATCACAGCAGTAAGCCTGCCTCAGATTTATGGTAATGACATGTTATTGATAGGGATTACAGCAGTAAGTCTGTCTTAGATTTATGGTGATGACATGTCATTGAAAGGGATTACATCAGTAAGTCTGTCTTAGATCTATGGTAATGACATGTCATTGATAGGGATTACAGCAGTAACTCTGTCTCAGATCTATGGTAATGACGTGTCATTGATAGGGATCACAGCAGTAAGTCTGTCTTAGATCTATGGTGATGACGTGTCATTGATAGGGATTACAGCAGTAAGCCTGCCTCAGATCTATGGTAATGACATGTCATTGATAGGGATCACAGCAGTAAGTCTGTCTTAGATCTATGGTGATGACATGTCATTGATAGGGATTACAGCAGTAAGCCTGCCTTAGATCTATGGTAATGACATGTCATTGATAGGGATTACAGCAGTAAGTCTGTCTTAGATCTATGGTGATGACGTCATCAATAGGGATTACAGCAGTAAGCCTGTCTCAGATCTATGGTGTTGACATGCCATTTATAGGGATTACAGCAATAAGTCTGTCTTAGATCTATGGTGATGCCATGTCATTGACAGGGATTACAGCAGTAAGCCTGTCTCAGATCTATGGTGATGACATGAAATTGATAGGGATCACAGCAGTAAACCGGTCTCAGATCTATGGTGATGACATAAAATTGATAGGGATCACAGCAGTAAGCCTGTCTCAGATCTATGGTGGTGACGTGAAATTGATAGGGATCACATCAGTAAGCCTGCCTCAGATCTATGGTGATGACTTGTCATTGATAGGGATCACAGCAGTAAGCCTGTCTCAGATCTATGGTAATGACATGTCATTGACAGGGATTACAGCAGTAAACCTGTCTCACATCTATGGTGATGATATTTCATTGTTAGTGATTACAGCAGTAAGCCTGTCGCACATCTATGGTGATGATATGTCATTGATAGGGATTACAGCAATAAGCCTCTCTCAGAACTATGCTGATGACATGCCATTGATAGGGATTACTGCAGTAAGCCTGTCTCAGATCTATGGTGATGACATGTCATTGTTAGTGATTACAGTAGTAAGCCTGTTTTAGATCTAAGGTAATGACATGTCATTGATACTCAGGTGTCCTACATCTGCAGGCATGCATCTCACATGTCCCTGATTTCCACTCACATCTTAGCTATGTCCCTCTTAATCCCTCCTACAATGGTTGGCTGTTGTAGGAAATTTAATGAATTACACGTAATACGTAATGACAATAAGTAAGGGTCTATACTCCTATAATGTCAGATGATGTACACTAATTCACCTCCCCTCATTCTGTCAATGTCTCACATAAATAGTCCTAACATTTTAAAAGTGCTCCTGATCGCTCCTGATCGCCCCTGATGTACGCTGGCTAAGTGCATGATTCTCTTGATTGTTGTTCCTGTCTGGTTGAGAGCTGCTAACCTGTTACAGCAAGAAATCTGAACAAAGCCATAATTAGTGGAGAGACAAAGGCCCAAAATTAGGGACACCATTACTATTGCTCATACAGAGTAAGCTAGTGAATAGAATAAGAGATATTGCAGTAACATAACTGTATTCTGAAGGGTATGATGTCTTAAACTCAGATGTCTGTCTAACATCAGCCATCAATGATTGGCCAACCTTTTGTCAGAAATCCAACATGTTGTTTGAAAATGACCAAAAGTATGATGCAAACATCTGTATGGTTGAGCAGTAGGATGCCTATAAGGTTTCCATTGCTTTCTGTGATTGTGACACACTGGTGTTACTGGACTGTCCCAATATAGTGGTTGTAATAGCACACTGCTATTTGTCTGGCAGTGGCCATATGACATAGTAGTGGGAAGTTGCCCATAATGGACAAACCACAGTACACTACAGTGCTGTGTGTAGGAACATACAGCAGAGTCTGTCACGGCACACAAGGACATACCCCCACAGTACTACTATCTTGCTGGGCTCCTCACACATATTATGTTGCCAGACTGTGGGATATGCTGTGTGAGGGAGCAGTGGGTAGTGCAGGTCATTATGGGCATGCTGAATCTGTATATAGTGGACAACCACATATCTGGTCATGTAATTTGCTCCCCTTTTGTTGTCTTTCAGAAACCATGTATCACAGATGACATGCCCCCTTTTCTGATGCAGAAAATGAGGTAATAGTGGATCCACTTAAGTAGCATCATCGGATGTTGTTGTCCGGGGGAGGCATAATTGGGGGAGGCATAATTGTGAACAATAGACAGCACTGTGAGCAGACCTTGTGCGGGATGTCAATCAGATTGACCAGCAGGACAGGACCTATGGGCAGGTGTGACACAGATCCACAGATATGGTGAATCCTGCATGATGAAGGGCAGCTGATGTGGCCAGGGATCATGCCAACACCAGTGTAGGGCCTACAGTGGTATAACCACGCTCAGCCACAGAGGAATTTCTGACAAACCTAGGAACACATGACAGCTCCCAGGCATCCAGCACACAGTACATCGTGGTGGTGGGTGCCACAGTGCCCCTAGCAGAGGAGCATCCAGGTAAGCTTACTGTGTCCACCATTTTAATACCTTCTCAGTAATTGTGGCAGGCTGTACATACCTGCACATGGGTGTCAGGTCTATCTGCATGGGGGGGGGGCATTCGGGTTTAAGCTCAGGTGTGCACACATATTCTGAATCTCAGCAATGCACCCAGTAACAGTGGCTACTGTACAAGCGGATATATGCACATATTACCCTGTAGTGCTGCAACATATGGTGGTGCTGACAGTACCTCTCCCTCACCCTTTCATAGGTCCATCAGGAGTTGCCCAAGCCTGTGGTCCTGTACCTGATAAGCATGACATTGTTGTTTTATGGATCATATATACCCTATGATGGTTAAGGGCTGCCATATTGCACTATGTACAAATGTTGTGTTTAGCCAGATGAGAATATTTGTATTTACCATTCTGGAACAATTAACTACACTTCATAGACTGGGTAATCACAGGTGTGTATTTGAATGAGCATTAACACATTTGGATGTATAGTTATGAGTGACTATGTAGTCTGGTACACAAGAAGCAAGTAATCCAAGATGCCTGTTCAAACACAAAAGGTAGATGTTATATACCTGAGGCAGTGACACTAGTACTAGCATATCATTCTCAACATAGGTTCACTGCATTTAATGTGCAATTCTATCACATATAGTTTCATAGGTTCATAGGTTCATACTAGGCTATCTGCCCTAGGGCATTTATAAGCCTAGCCAGAGTGTGTTTGGCTTTCGCCACCCATTTTAAAATAATTTTGCTATGCTCTTTTTCGAGGTTAGTATACTGTGCCTCTGTCTAACAGTGACATAGAAGTGATACCCGGGGTAAACCTACGATCTCCCATCCACTCATCAAGATTTCTCTTGAAGAGAGTCAATGAGGGACTCTGCCTAACCTGGACTGGGATTTTATTCCAGAGTGAAGGGGGCCTCTGGGTTATGAATCTGTCCCTCCAGCATGTCCTATTTATTTCAGTGCTGAGGTTCAAGTCTCGAGCGTAGCTCGATGGGATTTGGATTTTCTGAGGTGCAGCATGTCCATTAATTCCGGGTTGGACATGGCTTTATACGTCAGGCACAGATCACCTCTGAGCAGGTGGTATGCCACTGAGTAGAGCTGGAGTTTCTTTAACCGGGCAGCATATGGCATCTGTTTGAGCCCTTTGATCCTCTTGGTGAGGTACATTTGGGGTCTTTCCAGTTGCTGCAGGTGTCTGGTAAGGCACATCCCAAAAGGGGCATTGTACTCAATTATGGGCCTGATGAGGGATGAGTAAAGAGGCACGATGACCTCCCCTGATCTAGATGTGAATCCCTTCATGATTAGATAGGCTATATAAAATGTTTTTCTAACCACTTTGGCCACGTGGTTGTCAAATGAGAGATTGCTATCAACTTGGGTCCCCAGGTCCCTAATTACTTCTTCTGTACTTAATGGATTACCACCTATGTGGTAATTTGTGGGCACTTTGTTTTTGCCAAAGGGGATGACTATACACTTTTTGGCGTTTAACTTGAGGCCATGGCTCTGGCACCATTTGTCTGTTTCTATGAGGCCCTTTTGGAGGATGCTTGTGTCGGCCGGAGTGTCGATTATGGTGCCCAGTTTGCAGTCATCTGCAAACTTGGTCAGCCACAGTCCTTCTGTGTTGGCCTGTAACTCAGAGAAATATATACCGAACAAGAGAGGTCCCAGGACTGAGCCTTGTGGGACGCCACTTGTAACTGGTTTGGAGTCTGACATGGCTCCAGCAATTCTAACCATGTGGGTTCTGTCCTTGAGCCAGTTTGCAACCCATCTAGTGACATAGGGGTTTATATTTAAGCTGGTGAGCTTATCTATAATGCCCGAGTGGGGTATTGTATCGAAGGCTTTTGTGAGGTCCAGGTAGGCTGTGTGGACCACCTTCCCCTCGTCAATGGCCTTAGTGACTGTTTCAAAGAAATCAACCAGGTTTAAGAGGCAGGATCTGCCCTTAACAAAGCCAAACTGGGTAGGATCCAGTTTCTGTAGGTCCCCAATATCTTTATTTATGAGGTTCATAATGATCCTTTCCATAGCTTTGCAGACCAAGCTAGTCAGGCTTATGGGGCGATAGTTTCCAGGATCCGTTGAGGCACCACCTTTATGGAGAGGGACCACTGTTGCTGAACGCCACTCTTTGGGTACATATCCTTTAGTAAGGCTGAGATTGAACAGTAGTTTTATGTTTGGGTTTAGCTCTTCTTGGAGTTCATGTAGGACGCAGCACGGGACACCGTCTGGTCCCATTGATGCTGTGTTTTTTGCTTTGGAGAGGGCAGCTCTTACCTGAGCATCTGAGATGTCAGGGGGGCAGAACTCTGCTGGGATAGATAGTTGCCCTTTTGGTGGGGAGGGGGGGGAGAAGTTTGCGCTGAACCTGTCAGCTAGGATGTTGGCAATGTCTGTGGGCTTGGTGTATTTTTTGTCATTTTGGACTAATTCTGAGCATATCTGGAAATTCCCACTCAGGTTCCTAACATAACTAAAGAAAGTCTTGTGATTATCCTTAGTGTCCTGTGCATTTTTTCTCTCGAAGCTGGCCTTAGACGATTTTATAAGTGCCCGTAGTTTTTTGCTAATACTGATCAGAGATGCCTTACCTTTTGGGGATTTTGCTCTATCATGTCATAGCTTCCTCCTTCTATTGTATAGTTTGTTTATGGCTGGGGTCCACCAGACAGGACGTCTGCCTTTGGAGGATTGGGACTTGGTTTTATTTGGGATTGCATGATCCATGCATTCCTGAAGGTGTTCATAGAATGTGTTTATAAAGGATTCTGTGGTCTGGGCCGTATTTTCCACAGGCCCGGGGGCATTGAAGGATTCCACCTCGGTTTTGAGGAGTGTGAAATTTGCATTAGAGAAGTTTTTGACTGTGGTTTTCAGGGCAGGGGGTGGAGTCAGGATGTGAATATCCAGTGAGATTAGTTTATGGTCTGATCTTACCAATGAGGGATACACTTCTGGTCTGGAGCATAGAGTCCCCATGTTGGTGATGATCAGGTCCAGTATGTTTTCCCCCTCTTGTGGGAGTGGTAACAAGTTGTTCCATAGCATTTGAGTTTATAAATTCTAGGAACCTTTGGGCTAGGGTGTTGGAGCTAGAGTAATGCTCCCAGTCTATGTTTGTGTAGTTGAAGTCGCCCAATATAATGGTGTTTGGAGAGACCTTCATATTTTCCAGTGTTCTCAAGAAGGCCGAGTGGGGTTCCTGGGTTTGGGAGTGTGGTCTGTAGCAGGCTATAAACTGGAAGGCAGTTTTACCCACTGTTAGTTGCACATGGATAGTCTCTGATGCTTTGTGCTGTGCCACCAACCTGGAGGTGTGGGTATCTTTGACAAATATTGATACTCCCCCTCCTTTTGTGGTTCGGTCCAAGTTTTGGGGCCAAAAAGCATGGTATGAGGTATAACCTGGTAGTGCTGGAGTGCTCTCAGGAGCCTTAAACCAGGTTTCTGTTACTGCACAGATATCAATGTTCTCTATGCTAAGGAGAGTTTCGAGTGCATGCATCTTGAGGTTTAGACTTCTGGCGTTGAGTAGCATTACTCTTAGTTTCTTATCCCTTGTGATACCTATGGAGGTGGGTTTGTCTTTTGAGCCTTGCCTAAAAAAGGCGCTATAGGGATAGCAAGAGCCTTTGCCAATATCCAAAAACCCAGGGGTGACAGGTGCAAGCTGTCCCTAACGAAGCATTGTGGCTTGTCGAGCATGTCATCCCAGGCTGACAGGCATTGGATCCCCTTTGAATTACACCAATACTTAAGCCAATTGTTGAAATTGATAATCTTGTCTTCATATTGTGGCATCATTCTTGGTAAGGGTAAGATGCTACTCAAGGTCAGGGTCATACCGGCCTGGGCTACATGCTCAGAGAGCTCCTCTATGTCTCTTTTCATGTAGTCCAGGGAGGTACGTCTCAGGTCATTCACACCAGCATGGACAATGACTGAGTCATATTTGTAGTTGCCTTGGAGTGACCTGAGTGCTTGTGTTATGTGGCGGATCCTAGCGCCCAACAGGCAGCTCACAGTGACCTTCTCCTTGTTCAGCCTGGTGAGCGGGACGTCAGTGTGCCTGACGATAGTGTCATATTACACACCATACAGGTAAATTGTACTGGTAACTTTAACTGGATGTAGCTGATGTGCATGTTTAAAGGCTTTGACTTGTATGTGTATGTTGTTGTGAGGTTGCCTTTTGTTCATGGGACCAGAGATGAGAAGATGTGAGACTGGTAATGCAGTTGTGGATCCTCATCTGTATGACTCTGTATGGATTACCATACATACTGGATGTAGCTGAAGTACATGTTATAAAATGCTTAACTTGTCTGTGTATGTTGGTATGAGGTTGTTTGTTGTGTACGGGAGTGGAGATGAGAAGATGTGAGATTGGTAATGCAGTTGTGGATCTCATTTATATGAGTCTGTGTGGATTACTATACATAAAAGTGCAGATAGTAATGTACTTTTTTGTCTTGATTTTCACAGGTGACCAGGGGGATTTGAGTTTCTCCCCTACACAACCTGATGTCTGTGTCTCATCAGATTCTGATGATGATGGTGACCATAATGAGGCACAAGTAGGGTTGTCGGTGGCTGAGTCTGTCTCAGAGGTTGACATCCCTCTTCTGCCCCCATTGTCTCTGCACACAGTCAGTATGCCCACACATACCCAGTCCCCAGTGGCCACACATATTGGGCAGTCAGAAGGTGGACACATTGAACAGGGAAGTGTGGCAACTATGGCTCCAATGAGTATAGACACTCACCGTACTACTCATTCAGGCAACATGTATAAAGCACCCACTTAGGCATCCATGATACTGTCAATGTGGGGGTCACTATGCCTCACTGATGGTAGACATACACAACATAGGGACATCCAACTTCAACAACTGTTTTGTAAGCAGCACTGCTCAACAGGGCACAGTCACAGGTCCTCTACTGCTTGGACTGCATGTCTCCACAACATATGCGAGTACTGACCAACTGTGGCTAACAATGTAGGCTGCTGCCTGCTACTTTTGAGCACTCATACAGTCACTGTGTTATGTTGGTGTTTTGCATGATGGTATTACAAATACATGTTTGGTGACATAGTAATGGCCATAAACACCAATTGAATATATATGTGCTATCCTTTTCATCGAGGATACCTATGTCACCAATTAGTAGCACGAAAGTCCCTACATGTGATGTACATACATAGGGGTGACAGGTAGCCACACAGGTGTACAGCTCATGTGCCACACATCAACATGTCTGTACAGTGGTTATGCAGGATTCATATGGCATAGCTGCGGTCACAGTCACTGGTAGATGAGAAACCCATACCCTCCATATACTCCTCCCTCAGCATACCACTATCTGACTACAACGGCCATGTGTTGTTGTACTTTCCAAACTGTTTACGTACATGCAGATGACAGTATGGCCCAACACAGGGTCCTATCACATCATTAGTATGTGTATTCACCACTGTTCTTCTGCAATGCATGTCAGTGCCATCTGTGCCATTCAGTATACTTGCAGGTGATCTGTGCCATGCATACAGGACAGGGTGTGACCCTGCTTGATTGTATATGCTGCCTATTTCTAGGAAGCATAGTAGATGGACTAGTCACCCTAAATATATTAAACCACTATGTGATGTTAATAGTACATGCTTGTTGGTGACATTTGTGTAGCAGACATAACATACCCTTAACACAGACCCTCCATGCTGGTACAGCACATAGAGCACCTCAATGCACTTCTGCACATGCCATCTGTATGATGGGCTGGGTGGATATCATCTCAACACTGGGGGGGTGTGGCTACATATCCCATGGCAATAAGTACTGTTCCTGTGATGAGGGGTAGTAATGTCACCAATTGTGACAGGTGTATGGCCATCATGCTAGTGACATGCACATATCCTATTGCTCTGTGACATGATGTACATGGCTATCACAGCCTGACATGCACACATGGCCAAATTCAGGCTAGCAGCACTTCCACTCACTGCATATAGGATACACCACAGCATGCACATAGTGCATGTTGGCTGTATGCACAGTGGAAAACTTACCTATGTAGTGGTACACAGTACAGAGGACAATACTGGATGCACACACCACGCCTCATGTCTGCTAGAACTATCCTTGCCTGCTGATATAAGCAGGCCATGTTGTGTTCATCCATTTGGGAGATCTCATCACCCACAACAAGTAAAATAATGCAAAACCCTAACAACATATATGCTACAAATGTTATCAAATGTATGCAGTACGGATATATGCACACACTGAGTTAGCTGTTGTGAGATTAGAACCCCAACCTTTCTACTGTCATACACTATAGCTTGCAGTACCTATCGCATACACCATGGAGTTTATCCAATATTAGACTGTCAGCCAGCACTCTTAAGGTGAATGTCATCAGCAGGCAGTGTGGAGGAGGGCAATTTAAAGGGCAGCAGCTGAATACAGGGCAAAAAAGTGCATAACCATTGCACAGGGATAGCCCATGATGGCATGTCCATTGGGCTGCAAGGGGATATATTTACACAGACAGACACACCCAGTTGGCTGCTGTGAGATTAGAATCCCTACCTGTCTACTGCTGCACACTATAGCTCACGGTACTTATTGCATGCACCACAGATTACATCTGTTGTATCTGTGATTGCAGGCACTGTACCTATGGAGTGTGCAAAGCAGGCTTGTGTTGGACAGCATGTGTGGCCTGCAGAGGGATATTGCTTGGTAGTTATTGTATCTATTGTCCTAGGAGTAGGGTACCTGTTAATATCTGTGTTGTGTGTGTACAGTCACCCAGTATGGCCATATGTGGCTGGCCAGAGTTTTACAGGCAAACATGTGGCCAGGGACACTTTTCCCTGTCAAAGGCATGCATTGGAACCATTATACATTACACTACCTGCTCACGTATGTTTTTCTTCATGGGTGACATTCCGCAGGCACAGGAGTCTGATAGCGAGTGGAATATGTACTGTTGCTGCCTTGGTTTGGTTCATCTGGGCAACTGCATTCATGTGGGAGTGCAGATAACCACAGCTTTTGTAGGGTAAGTGGAGAATTCATACCCCCCCCCAACACACACACACACACACAGACACATATATATAAGAATATATATAATCAGTATTATGTATAGTTGGGGTACATACTGTTACTACTAGTACTAATGTGAGTGGGGGATATGGACAGACAGAATGTATACATAGCTGTCTGTATGTACAGATGCATTTCCACATAGTAGGTCTTTGTGATGGAGAGGCAACATAATTATGCTCAAGTTAGCTAAATGCAGGAGCATCCCCAGTGGCACTGTCAGTATGTACAAGGTGACTCCAGACCAGAGCTACCTGTGCTCCAGTCTGGGATTTTGTGAGCTACAGATATTGGCAGCTGCACCTATTTCTGCAGTACAGAACTTCCTTGAACTTGTCCACAACATTCCCCAGCTGTGTGCTGTACTGTGACTGGGGTACATAATGTAACACCAAATGCAGGATGACAATCTGCATACCTTTCACTGTACATGTTTTTGCAGAATGTCCAGCATTTCGCCCCATATGACTGGTCTGTTCCTCATACATTTGTGGTGTTCTGGTTACTTATTGTATAATGCAGTCACTGAATAGTACTACCTGCAGACACATTTGAGTGACAGACTTTACATCCTGCAGATATTCTGCTGTGATGCAACCCACTGTTATACTAGCCACCTTCTAGGTTATTTATTTATTTTACATTTGCTGACCTGGTATGGCCGACTGAGGTGAGTGCCCTTTCTCAGCAGAGGCCCGAGGAGAAAAGCTCCAAGTAAAATACAATTAACATGTAACAATGCTTTATAACAGCAAACAAATTCATAATTCTTAAAAGACTCTTACAATAGATATAAGTAATATGTCTTACACGATTAAGAAAAAATTCAATATAAGGTTTCATAATACAGTACAATACATATTGAGAGTAACAGTTTGTCAGGTGATTTAGTATTGAGTATTTTATAAAGGCGTTAGCAGATTATGCTTATGGAGGGTGAGTGCAGTGACAAGCCCAGTGACTTTTAAAGTACTCTTTGGTGGCCGATTTAAATTGTTTAGGATTTGTGAAGGTCCTGATTTTGTTGAGGAAATTTATTCCAAGGAATTGTTGGGTGATAGCTGTATACACTACACCCTGATTTGGTCTTGGGTTTATATACTTGTAGCAGGTTTTGTGTAGAGCTACAGAAAGGTCTAGAAGGAGAATAGTAGGAAATGAGAGAAGATCATGTTGGTCAGTAGGAAGGTTGGTATAGGATGGAGTGAATGATCTGGAGCTGAGAGAGGAGATGGTTGTGGGGAAGTTCGAGCCAGTTTAAGTGTTTTGGAGAGAGACAGTGATGGGATTTGTAAGTTTGTTGAGCAGCAAATCTGGTTACCTTTTCTTAGGCAACCTCACGTTTGGCCTGGTGTGAGGAGATCAGATTTGTGAGAATTTGGATGCTGTATAAGACTGGGTAGAAGGTAAACACGAGAGAGAGAAACGTTGGCCTCAGTTGTATGGAACTTTTTGTTTCTGTACAGGAGCCCTAATTTCTGATGAGTCTTCCTAATACAATTGTTAACATGTAGGTTGAATTTCACTTGATCGTTGATGGTGACACCAAGTAGTTTTGTGCTGGATTCAACGTAAATGCGAGTATTGTTACGAGATCGTATGCAGAAGGTGGATTTAATGTGGTTAGCATTTCTGGGGAGAAAGATTAATAATTTTGTTTTTTTTAGGGTTGAGAATGAGGTGGTTATTGGAGAGCCAGATTTCAAATGAATTAAAGGATGCCTGAGTAGTTGAAAAGAGTTCAGAGTTGGCAATGGTGATGACTTTAGAGTCGTCAGCATATTGCACTAGGGAGGAGAGAGGACAAGAACTATAGAGTTGATTAGTAAAGACATTAAAAAGTAATGGCCCAAGTATAGAGCCTTGAGGGACTTCCATTTTTACTTGGAGTGGGGGGGGTGGTAGTGCAGAGTGCCATCTCACTGATTGCAGCCTATCAGTAAGGTAACTAGAGAACAATGCACTGTATCAGAGGAGAAGTTAAGGTTAGACAGTGTTTCCAAGAGAAGCGTTAATCAGAACGTGTGTAATGTCCGTCTGTAGTTATGGCCGTTTGCCCCCCCATTCTCTCTGATGTTGTCCACCTTTCTTGCAGTAACAGACTGAGGGGTATGACAGTCTGTGGGAATACCACCATATGATTTCCTCACATGCAAAAATTGTGGATGCTGCCAGATTCAAACCATCAGCACCACTACCCATACTAATGTATCTAGCCAACTGAGCCACACAGGCTGCCAGACAGTGATGTGTCATTCATCACACAAATCAACAGCATACAGACATACATTATCTTCCCTGCATTATGTATGGCATCCAACGTGTGCCCAGGTTCTATGTCACAGCCCTGAGGTTGGCTGGTCTTCTGATAAATCATTGCTGACATACTATTACAGCAATTGTATGGGAACACTGATATTATGGAGGGGGGGACAAGCAGCCCATGATCTGCTGTCATAGACAGTTGTGCAACTGTCCTGTGACTCTATTGTTTACCATCTGCCTTGACTTATGTAGTGGATATTCCAGCCATGTGGCTTAGTGAATATTATGGAGTGCATATTATTGGACTGGGTACCTGTTTTTCAATGTGGCTGTTAGATCTATCAAAGTAGCCCACTATATTCCCTTGTATACATGCGTCAGATTCATACATATGCTACCATATTCTAGTACTCCTTACAGGTGGTGTGTAGGTGAGTGACTTACCTTGCAATTGCAGCAGTTGACAGACCTGTAGTTCAGAGCTGAGTCTGTCTGATGCACACAGTACACAGCCAATACATAGTTAGGTACAGGATGTGTGGTCTGGCTGGCATCACTTTTACTATATGTATGCGAGTCAGAGTAAGGTGTCAGTTCCTAGGCCCATAGGTTGTCAGTGTATGTTCTATGCATTGTCTCTTGGCCAAGGCCAGGGCATACTGGGCATGCCTACATCTGCCTACAGGGACATTCTCAGGGGCTTCCTCCTCCGAGTCCTCCTTTGGCTGTGGCTGTGGGGAACTAGGGATTGGTGTGGGGCTGAGTGTCCCTTCCCTTTGCTGATCCTGCTGCAGCTTGTTTTGCACGATCATAACGTGTAACATGGCACATACTGTGAACATCTGCGCATATGTGGGTGAAGAGTACTGCAAGGTTCCGCCAGATATATTGAGGCACCGGAACAGTGACTTCAGCAGCCCAAACACATGTTCTACGATGTTCCTAGTTTGTGTGTGCCTTATTATGGTGTTCTTCCATGGGTGTATGTGCATTTCCGATGGGTGTCATCATCCATGGGTCCAGTGCATAGCCAGCATCTCCCAGTAAATGGCTGCATGGTATGTCACCCCCTAGCATACATCTAGTACAGCTGGGATGCATGCCAGATATGAGAGTCATGATAACTGCCGGGACTGCCAGCACACACATTCATGATAATACCCTGGGCATTGAACTCGACCTGGCAGTTGATGTAGTGATACCCCTTGCAGTTTACATAGAGTCTACCCACTTCACTGGATGGTGCCTTGATGTGTACATGAGTGCAGTCTATGCCACCCAGTACCTCAGGGCAGTGTGATACATGGTAGAAGTGCTGCATATTGCTGGTCTTCTCCTCAGGGGTAAGGAGAAAATAAATGTGCTCGCTGGCATGTAGTAGCATGACATCCAGGAAGTGGTGGAGTACCCTGGATTCTGATTCCTGCGAGACCCTCATCATGCCCCAAGTTGGTCTTTGAAAAGTACCTGTGGCTAGTATCCTTAGAACTACACATACCTGTGTGTCCACTAGGAGGGGCTCCCCTCTGTTGGCTCTGGGTCTGAGTTGGAGGCGGCAGAGCTCAGTGAGTTCTTGTAGCATGTCCCTGTCCACCCTGTTGCACTCTACAATCTCCAGCTCATGTAGCTCCTGGAAGGTTACCCTGGGCCTGAACACTCTTCTCCTTCTCAGCCTAGGCTATTGTCAGCAGCACCAGCAGAACTGCCCTCATTCTCTAATACATACAGATGTAGCAGAGCTGCAACAGCCCTTAGGATTGTCTCAGTTAAAATTCTCAAGCCTGTACTCCACTGGTGCAGAGTGTGGGGGAGAAATCAGATTATAGGGTGTATAGAACCTTTATTGGGCTCTGCTGTATGTGTAGGCTGTGTGATTGGCTACCTATGATGCATTCCACCTGCCAAGTAAGTCATTAAGAACATTTAATGGCTCTAGTTTAAGTGGCCGGCCATGGTGGTGCAGTGGTTAGCATTGCCACCTCCCAGCAAGAGGTTCTCTGGTTCAATCCCTGACTGGGGTGCCTTCTGTGCATAGTCTGCATGTCCTCCCTATGGTTGTTTGGTTTCTTCTAGGTGCTCCAGTTTCCTCCCACATCCTAAAGACATGCTGTAGGTGGATTGGACACTCTAAATTTGCCCTAGGTGTATGTGTGTGCCTTCTGTAGAAGGTTGGGCGCTGTGCTGGCAACTCGACACCATAAAACTCCACTGCCAGTCATGAGCATACAGGTGATCAGCTGTGGCAACCCCTAACCAGGAAAAAGACCAAAGAAAAAAAATAGCTCTAGTTTAAGTGAATCAGTAATTAATATATAATTGACTTTTGGATACACTCAGCACTCTGGCATGCCATGCAAACACAAAGAAACAAGCTCCTTGAAGGTAAACAACGCTCAACAGTCACTGTACACACACCCCTGAAAATTGACACTCAGCATGGTGGTGCACTATGCAAACATGTTGAAACATGCAAACCAAAGGTAAACAAAGCTTAGCAGCCAGTGTACACCCCCCTGCTGAGTACAGTGATGTGCTGCACAAACAGGTGCAGCTGAGCTCTAATGAGCTTAGAAGTCCTTAGACACAACCCCGTTGATGTCAGCTACCTCTTCAGTGGACATCAACATGTTTCTGTGCCTACACAAATGGGATATGTGGATACGGATACCCATTTGTGCTATTCAGTAACCCCAACTCATTTGCATAGGGTTCCTTGCACACAACCTGGAAACTACATGGTTCCAGGCCCTACCTAATTAGCAACAGCACTATTCCACCATTGTGGATACTCTACACAGGATCCTATACTACATTTCTGTCACATACTATAAAATGTGTTTTTCCACTTTTTTTTCTTAACTTTATGTTTGTACACTGCAGTGCGCAGTGCAAACTTAACCAGATCATTAAAAAAAAATATTTTAACATATTTCACTTATGTTTTTGGACACATGGTGGATAATTTTGTAGATATTTGTGTCTGCTATGCTATTTCTGTCCATCTAATTACAATTTTACTGCCTCTGTTCCCTGTATAAAATCCTGTACATAGAATTTTTGTTCATGTAAACAACGATCACCAACACAGGGTCTTCAGGGATGCCTATCTGCTTGGTGGATCACTCTACCTCCCTCATTTGCATGAAATTCACCTGCTTATGAGGTGATTTGCATGCCACAGATACTTCAGTGTTGGTGCGTGCATGCCCACCTCCCAGGTCTGTTTACTGGATCGCAAACGTTACTTTCATGTAAACAGCATTTTGCAGTGCCTACAAGGTAAATAAAACCATGTAGGCTTTATTAAATGCCTCCATATCTTAACTTGTCTGCCATATTTTCTATTTTAGTGAGATCATTAAAAAATGAAATATATAGACTGTCTCAACCAATTTTCATAAGTCCAAAAATCAGCAGTAGCAGGTAATCATTCATCTAACAGGCAAAGATAAATAGAGAGGTGAAGAGAGAGAAAGACAAAGCTGGATAGCAAGAACATATCAATGACACCAAAAAGACCACCCTTACTAAAGTATCTACTAATGTCAAAAAGTACAGTATCCATAAAAGAGCTAAGATGCATTATTGAGGCACATTCTAACCTGATGTGCACACTTGTGAAGAAATTGTATGGGTGACCACATGCAATATGTACATATTGTGGTAGAATACATCCACTTCAGGACAGTGGGCATAAAATAACAAAACACAATGGGTGACAGAATGGTCCAAAACAGTCGACTAGTCAGCTATATCCAATGCTGTCAAGGCATCAAACAGGGCTTAGGTGGAACAAGGCATTTACCTGATACCACAATGAGGTTGTTTACTATCCTGATCAGTGGGTGTAACAAGGCATTTACCTGATAACACAGTGTAGGTTGTTTAGCACCCTGACCAATGGGTGCAACAAGGCATTTACCTGATATCACAGTGAGGTTGTTTACCACTCTGACCAGTGGGTTTAACAAGGCATTTGCTTGATACCACAATGAGGTTGTGTACCACCCTGACCAGTGGTTTTAACAAGGCATATACCTGATACCACAGTGAGGTTGTTTACAACCCTGATCAGTGGGTGTACCAAGCCATTTACCTGATACCACAATGAGGTTGTTTACCACCCGGACCAGTGGGTGTAACAAAGCATTTACCTGATATCACAGTGAGGTTATTTACTACCCTGACCAGTGGGTATAACAAGGCATTTACCTGATACCACAGTGAGGCTCTTTACCATCCTGACCAATGGGTGCAACAAGGCATTTACCTGATACCACAATGAGGCTGTGTACCACCCTGACCAGTGGATGTAACAAGGCATTTACCCGATACCACAGTGAGGTTGTTTATAACCCTGACCAGTGGGGGTAACAAGGCATTTACCTGATACCACAATAAGGTTGTTTACCACCCTGACCAGTGGGTATAACAAGGCATTTACCTGATACCACAGTGAGGTTGTTTACCACCCTGACCAATGGATGTAACAAGGCATTTACCTGATACCACAGTGAAGTTGTTTACCACCCTGACCAGTGGGTGTAACAAGGCATTTACCTGATACCACAATTAGGCTGTGTACCCCCCTGACCACTGGGTGTAACAAGGCATTTACCTGATACCACAGTCAGGTTGTTTACAACCCTGAACAGTGGGTGTAACAACCATGAACAGTGGGTGTAACAAGGCTTTTACCTGATACCACAATGAGGTTGTTTACCACCCTGACCAATGGGTGTAACAAGACATTTACCTGATACCACAGTGAGGTTGTTTACAACTCTGACCAGTGAGGGTAACAAGTCATTTACCTGATACCACAGTGAGGTTGTTTACCACCCTGACCAGTGGGTGTAACAAGGCATTTGCCTGATACCACAGTGAGGTTGTTTACAATGCTGACCAATGGCTGTAAGAAGCATTTACCTAATACCACAATGAGGTTGTTTAGCACCCTGATGAGTGGGTGAAACAAGGCATTTACCTGATACCACAGTGAGATTATCACCCTGACCAGTGGGTGTAACAAGACATTTGCCTGATACCATAGTGATATTGTTTACAACCCTGACCAGTGGGTGTAACAAGGCCTTTGCCTGATACCACAGTGGGATTGTTTACCACCCTTACCAGTGTGTGTGTAAAAATGTATTTACCTGATACCACAATGAGGTTGTTTGGCACCCTGACCAGTGGGTGTAACAAGGCATTTGCCTGATACCATAATGAGGATTTTTACCATCCTGACCAGTGGGTGTAACAAGGCATTTGCCTGATACCACAATGAGGTTATTTAGCACCCTGACCAGTGGGTGTAACAAGGCATTTTCCTGATACCACAGTGAGGTTGTTTACCACCCTGACCAGTCGGTGTAACAAGGCACTTACCAAATACCACAATGAGGTTTAGAACCCTGACCAGTGGCTGTAACAAGGCATTTACCTGATACCACAGTGAGGTTGTTTACCTCCCTGACCAGTGGATATAAAAAGGCATTTACCTGATATCACAGTGAAGTTTAGCACCCTGACCAGTGGTTATAACAAGGCATTTACCTGATACTACAGTGAGGTTGTTTACCACCCTGACCAGTGGTATAACATGGCATTTACCTGATACCACAGTGAGGTTGTTTTCCACCCTGACCAGTGGGTGTACATGGCATTTACCTTATACCACAGTGAGGTTGTTTACCTCCCTGACCAGTTTGTATAACAAGGCATTTACCTGATACCACAGTGAGGATTAGCACCTGGACCAGTAGCTGTAACAAGGCATTTACCTGATACCACAGTGAGGTTGTTTACCACCCTGACCAGTGGGTGTAATGAGGCATTTACCTGATACCACAGTGAGGTTGTTTACCACCCTGACCAGTGGGTGAAACAAGGCATTTACCTGATACCACAATGAGGTTGTTTACCACCCTGACCAATGGGTGTAACAAGGCATTTGCCTGATACCACAGTGAGGTTGTTTACCACCCTGACCAGAGGGTGTAACAATGCCTTTGCCTGATACCACAGTGGGATTGTTTACCACCCTTACCAGTGTGTGTGTAAAAATGTATTTACCTGATACCACAATGAGGTTGTTTGGCACCCTGACCAGTGGGTGTAACAAGGCATTTGCCTGATACCATAATGAGGATTTTTACCATCCTGACCAGTGGGTGTAACAAGGCATTTGCCTGATACCACAATGAGGTTATTTAGCACCCTGACCAGTGGGTGTAACAAGGCATTTTCCTGATACCACAGTGAGGTTGTTTACCACCCTGACCAGTCGGTGTAACAAGGCACTTACCAAATACCACAATGAGGTTTAGAACCCTGACCAGTGGCTGTAACAAGGCATTTACCTGATACCACAGTGAGGTTGTTTACCTCCCTGACCAGTGGATGTAAAAAGGCATTTACCTGATATCACAGTGAAGTTTAGCACCCTGACCAGTGGTTATAACAAGGCATTTACCTGATACTACAGTGAGGTTGTTTACCACCCTGACCAGTGGTATAACATGGCATTTACCTGATACCACAGTGAGGTTGTTTTCCACCCTGACCAGTGGGTGTACATGGCATTTACCTTATACCACAGTGAGGTTGTTTACCACCCTGACCAGTTTGTATAACAAGGCATTTACCTGATACCACAGTGAGGATTAGCACCTGGACCAGTAGCTGTAACAAGGCATTTACCCGATACCACAGTGAGGTTGTTTACCACCCTGACCAGTGGGTGTAATGAGGCATTTACCTGATACCACAGTGAGGTTGTTTACCACCCTGACCAGTGGGTGAAACAAGGCATTTACCTGATACCAAAATGAGGTTGTTTACCACCCTGACCAATGGGTGTAACAAGGCATTTGCCTGATACCACAGTGAGGTTGTTTACCACCCTGACCAGAGGGTGTAACAAGGCATTTACCAGATACCACAATTAGGTTGTTTACCACCCTGACCAGTGGGTGTAACAAGGCATTTACCTGATACCACAATGAGGTTGTTCAGCACCCTGACCAGTGGGTGTAACAGGGCATTTACCTGATACCACAGTGAGGTTGTTTACCACCCTGACCAATGGGTGTAACAAGGCATTTACCTGATACCACAGTGAGGTTGTTTTCCACCCTGACCAGTGAGGGTAACAAGGCATTTACCTGATACCACAGTGAGGTTGTTTACCACCCTGACCAGTGGGTGTAACAAGGCATTTACCTGATACCACAGTGAGGTTGTTTACAATGCTGACCAATGGCTGTAACAAGGCATTTACCTAATACCACAATGAGTTTATTTAGCACCCTAACCAGTGGGTGTAACAAGGCATTTACCTGATACCACAGTGAGGTTGTTTACCACCCTGACCAGTGGGTGTAATGAGGCATTTACCTGATACCACAGTGAGGTTGTTTACCACCCTGACCAGAGGGTGTAACAAGGCATTTACCTGATACCACAATCAGGTTGTTTACCACCCTGACCAGTGGGTGTAACAAGGCATTTACCTGATACCACAATGAGGTTGTTCAGCACCCTGACCAGTGGGTGTAACAAGGCATTTACCTGATACCACAGTGAGGTTGTTTACCACCCTGACCAGTGGGTGTAACAAGGCATTTACCTGATACCACAGTGAGGTTGTTTACAATGCTGACCAATGGCTGTAACAAGGCATTTACCTAATACCACAATGAGTTTATTTAGCACCCTGACCAGTGGGTGTAACAAGGCATTTACCTGATACCACAGTGAGGTTGTTTTCCACCCTGACCAGTGGGTGTACATGGCATTTACCTGATACCACAGTGAGGTTGTTTACCACCCTGACCAGTGGGTATACATGGCATTTACTTGATACCACAGTGAGGTTGTTTACCACCCTGACCAGTGGGTGTAACAAGGCATTTACCTGATACCACAGTGAGGTTGTTTACCACCCTGACCAGTGGGTGTAACAAGGCATTTACCTGATACCACAATGAGGTCGTTTACCACCCTGACCAATGGGTGTAACAAGGCATTTACCTGATACCACAGTGAGGTTGTTTACCACCCTGACCAGTGGGTGTAACAAGGCATTTATCTGATACT
The DNA here is from genome assembly GCF_019279795.1 of Protopterus annectens. Classification (NCBI taxonomy): domain Eukaryota; kingdom Metazoa; phylum Chordata; order Ceratodontiformes; family Protopteridae; genus Protopterus; species Protopterus annectens. The sequence continues at coordinate 1,510,243,692 of NC_056726.1, forward strand.
ACAATGAGGTTGTTTACCACCCTGACCAGTGGGTGTAACAAGGCATTTACCTGATACCACAATGAGGTTGTTTACCACCCTGAACAGTGGGTGTAATAAGGCATTTACCTGATACCACAGCGAGGTTGTTTACCACCCTGACCAATGGGTGTAACAAGGCATTTACCTGATACCACAATAAGTTTTTTTACCACCCTGACCAATGGGTGTAACAAGGCATTTACCTGATACCACAGTGAGGTTGTTTACCACCCTGACCAGTGCTATTCTAGGACTATGATGTTACCTTAAGGACAGAGAAAAGTCAGATTCTCACCAGCTAATAGGGGGTTCTCCAGCTGTAAATATATGGAGCGATCCCTTTCTAGACACCCTACAAGAATTATGAGACCTACGAGACCCAATGTTGTAAGTCTAGAGAGTTCCATCTGTTTGGCTTCCATGCTGAATATGTGAGAGTGTTTGGCTTCATTCCTGTGCCATCCTTGGCAGATAAGTATAATACTTTGCTAAATAGCACTTCTGTTTCCAGTTTATGAGTACCACTGTTAAACTTTGGTATTATTATTTCCAGTGTCCCTGCACTTTAATCATTTTATAATGCTTCTGTAATTCAGTATTATTTGTTGCTGATCTCTGCAGATATTAAGTATTCCTCAAGCAGTGATTTATTGTATTTCCTTGTTGATTACTGTATTCCTGCACTTCTTGCTACCACAGACTTTGTTTTACAGGAAGAAGGAATCTGTCCACACTGTTGTGTCAACAGAGAATAGCCTGATCTCATTCTGAGCTGGGAATCAGTATAGTCTGTTTTACATGTAATTTAATGGCTGTCTATATAGCCATTTTGTTTGTTTAGTTATTTTCTGAGCTTGTGTAAAACTGGTACATTTGCACATCCCTACTCATTATCACACTGCAAGTGCATTGTATAGATGCAGGTACCTCATACTGACACTTTCACTATAAACATTCTCTGCTAACTTCTCCTCCTTGCTTAGTATGCACAGAGCAAGCAGTTAGTGCACTGAGGAGCACAGGTTCCTATTACATGATCGAATGCTAACAATAGTGAACGCTTACAGAACAACCAGTTAGTGCATTGAGGAGCACAGGTTCCTATTACATGATCGAATGCAAGAAATAGTGAACGCTTACAGAGCAACCAGTTAGTGCATTGAGGAGCACAGGTTCCTATTACATGATCGAATGCAAGAAATAGTGAACGCTTACAGAGCAACCAGTTAGTGCATTGAGGAGCACAGGTTCCTATTACATGATCGAATGCTAGCAATAGTGAACGCTTACAGAACAACCAGTTAGTGCATTGAGGAGCACAGGTTCCTATTACATGATCGTATGCTAGCAATAGTGAACGCTTACAGAACAACCAGTTAGTGCATTGAGGAGCACAGGTTCCTATTACATGATCGAATGCTAACAATAGTGAACGCTTACAGAACAACCAGTTAGTGCATTGAGGAGCACAGGTTCCTATTACATGATCGAAAGCAAGAAATAGTGAACACTTACAGAGCAACCAGTTAGTGCATTGAGGAGCACAGGTTCCTATTACATGATCGAATGCTAACAATAGTGAATGCTTACAGAACAACCAGTTAGTGCATTGAGGAGCACAGGTTCCTATTACATGATCGAATGCAAGAAATAGTGAACGCTTACAGAGCAACCAGTTAGTGCATTGAGGAGCACAGGTTCCTATTACATGATCGAATGCTAGCAATAGTGAACGCTTACAGAACAACCAGTTAGTGCATTGAGGAGCACAGGTTCCTATTACATGATCGAATGCAAGAAATAGTGAATGCTTACAGAGCAACCAGTTAGTTCATTGAGGAGCACAGGTTTCTATTACATGATCGAATGCTAGCAATAGTGAATGCTTACAGAGCAAGCAGTTAGTGCATTGAGGAGCACAGGTTCCTATTACATGATCGAATGCAAGAAATAGTGAACGCTTACAGAGCAACCAGTTAGTGCATTGAGGAGCACAGGTTCCTATTACATGATCGAATGCAGGAAATAGTGAACGCTTACAGAGCAACCAGTTAGTGCACTGAGGAGCACAGGTTCCTATTACATGATCGAATGCTAGCAATAGTGAACGCTTACAGAGCAAGCAGTTACTGCATTGAGGAGCACAGGTTCCTATTACATGATCGAATGCAAGAAATAGTGAACGCTTACAGAGCAACCAGTTAGTGCATTGAGGAGCACAGATTCCTATTACATGATCGAATGCTAGCAATAGTGAACGCTTACAGAGCAACCAGTTAGTGCACTGAGGAGCACAGGTTCCTATTACATGATCGAATGCTAGCAATAGTGAACGCTTACAGAGCAACCAGTTAGTGCATTGAGGAGCACAGGTTCCTATTACATGATTGAATGCAAGAAATAGTGAACGCTTACAGAGCAACCAGTTAGTGTATTGAGGAGCACAGGTTCCTATTACATGATCGAATGCTAGCAATAGTGAACGCTTACAGAGCAACCAGTTAGTGCACTGAGGAGCACAGGTTCCTATTACATGATCGAATGCTAGCAATAGTGAACGCTTACAGAGCAAGCAGTTACTGCATTGAGGAGCACAGGTTCCTATTACATGATCGAATGCAAGAAATAGTGAACGCTTACAGAGCAACCAGTTAGTGCATTGAGGAGCACAGGTCCCTATTACATGATCGAATGCTAGTAATAGTGAACGCTTACAGAGCAAGCAGTTAGTGCATTGAGGAGCACAGGTTCCTATTACATGATCGAATGCTAGCAATAGTGAATGCTTATTTGTTGAATCCAAATGCATGAAACCACATAATATCGAGGGAACAGAAGACAGGGGTGTAGCCAACATTTTAAGATTTGTACTCACAGCTCTGAGTCTGCTGATCCCCCACCAAGCCACACCCACATCAACACATTGATCTCTTCCCACTTCCCTTACATATCACTCTTCAAGCCACATCCCTTTCACAGGGCTGATCTCTTTCCCATCCCTGGCAAATACATGCCAAGATGCTAATCATTTAATGATGAAACAGTACGACAAAAATGAATATTTCAGGTCAAGTGTGCAAAAGCATGTAAAGTAGCTTACCACGTTTACATTATGGCTAACTTTACCACCATCCAACTGAATCCAGATGACCACTCATGAGTGTATTTTAACACAGCATGGCACAGCCCTCAAACATCCATCATACAAGTGCTCATATGACTGGCCTTTTGTAGTAGTATTACGGCTTGAGAAGTCGCAATATTGTCCCACAAATAATCTGTGTACCATGTCAAGCTAGCCAGTCACACAGCAGTCCATTCAGTTCAACAGACTTATAACATATAACTACACAAGGTGAAGGCACATTGGCAATTTACTGAACTAACCATTAAATGCTATATTCATACACCAGATTTACATAGGTACATACAATATGTCAAATAAAGCAGGGTAATTCTAACTACAATATGTTAAATAAACCAGGATAACTGTAACTACAATATGTCAAATAAACCAGAATAACTATAACTGCAATATGTCAAATAAACCAGGATAACTCTAACTACAATATGTCAAATAATCCAGGATAACTGTAACTACAATATGTCAAATAATTCAGGATAACTATAACTACAGTATGTCAAATAAACCAGGATAACTGTAACTGCAGTATGTCTAATAAACCAGGATAACCTTAACTACAATATGTTAAATAAACCAAGATAACTGTAACTACAATATGTGAAATAAACCAGAATAACTATAACTACAATATGTCAAATAAACCAGGATAACTGTAACTACAATATGTCAAATAATTCAGGATAACTGTAACTACAGTATGTCAAATAAACCGGGATAACTGTAACTACAGTATGTCAAATAATCCAGGATATCTGTAACTACAGTATGTCAAATAATCCAGGATAACTGTAATTACAGTATGTCAAATAATCCAGGATAACTATAACTACAGTATGTCAAATAATCCAGGATAACTGTAATTACAGTATGTCAAATAATCCAGGATAACTGTAACTACAGTATGTCAAATAAACCAGGATAACTATAACTAAATATGTCAAATAATCCAGGATAACGCACATCACATCAGATCATGGGAAATGGGTGGAATCAACTTTCAGATAGAGACGTATATTAAAGCTTCCATTTTCAGAACTATTATTTACTGGCTTGACCATAATTATTCTTCAATATGGAAGACGTTGCATGCTACTATTTTCCTAAATGAAAACAAAATAACTAAAAATCTTATGTTAAACGAACAAAATAATAGGCTGTGGCATATATTGATTATCAACATTCAATATAATATAACAAAACCAACTAATCTAAACTACATAATATCTATAATTTATTTAGAAGATTCATATATACTAACACAGACATTAAGATATGGATGGACTTATTAATACCCTTTAGTTCTACAAAAAAAAAACGTTTTTAACAAAATTCATAAAAATACTCTAACCAACTGGGAGATGAAAAACTTTACTTGCTGGCAACATTGTATAAAGAATCAAGAAGTACTAGACATTCAACAAATCCAAAATATATTTGATATATCAAATGCAGATTGGTTGGTACTCCAAAGGATGCTATCACATGCTCAAGATCTAAACAGAAAAATCATTAATTCTTCCTATAAAACTAGTCCTAATCTTATAAGTCTTATGTTTGAAGTTGTATATAACAATTACAATTGGACAAACCTAATTTCAAAAATATACAAAATTTTGATAAACTATAAAACTAGTCCCAATTTAAAATTTTGGAATTTCATAACAAGAGGATATCAAACTAATATATCGACTGAAAGTAAATCTAATCTCCTGCATTCTATTAATTCAATATTTAATTTACAAGTGTGGAAATATATACTTGGAAATTTATACACAGGGCATTTATCACACCTGATAAACTAGCCAAATTCAATTAACTTGAAAACATCACTTGTTGGAGAAATTCACTAATATGTAAGGCAGACTGGATACGTGTTTTTTTATGACTGTATTAATATTAAACATTTTTGGAAAGAAATCAGTAAATTTATCCAAGCTATCTTCACAGATTCTTTTGTTTTACCCAAATCTCTAGTTTTTTTGAATGTTAATGACACTACAGAAATGAGAAAAATAGACATACCTACTTTGGGCCATACTAGCTGTGGCAAGGAAATGTATAGCAAGAAAATGTAAGTCATCACAAGAACCCACTTTGTAAGAATTCTTGAGATTAATGGAAGAAACAGTATTACTAGAAATCAAAGTTAAAGAACTTTGAACTTATCCTAAAATTTGGATTAATAATCCTTGTTAAAAATTTTTGCTCTTATTGAGAAACTAAAAAGGACCCAGACTGACTTTTAATGTTTAACTTCTACATTTTTATTTATTGAATATTATATGCCTTTGTTTTTATTTTCTCTATTATCTTTTTACATTAATATTTGTTCAGGCCAATTGTACATAGTGTATATAAAGGGTTATAGCATCTGTTTACACCGTTGACTATAATGCTAATCTTTATTATATATGGAAAGTAATTTATTTTTTGGAAAATAAACCAGGATAACTGTAATTACAATATGCCAAATAATCCAGGATAACTATAATTACAATATGTCAAATAAACAAGGATAACTAACTACAATATGTCAAATAAATCAGGATAACTATAACTACAATCAATGGCGGCTCTTGCCATCAGAATGTAGGACTGCATCTCCCTCAGCAAGAAAGAGAAAGAAAAATAAAATTGTTTATTTCTATTTGTATACAGTATACTACTGTATACTGCTGGCTGCTTAGCTGTGAGTCCGACTGACTTGCTGAAGTCCAGGAACTGTAACTGCACATGCTAGGCTAGTTCTGGGTTTAAAAAAAAAGAAACTAGTTTCTGTAAATCCAGACTGCTGTAAAAGCAGTCCAGATTAAGGAGAGAAGGCATCAGTGTGATGCCCAGAAGTCTATGCAGTTTGTAACTGCATAGAAGTGGAAGGGGCTTGGACTACAACATCCGCAGTCACGTACATGACGTGAATGGGGTGGATGGATACTGATTGCTTCTCACTCTCTTCCCATGCTTGGCATGCTGGGGAAAAGAGACTGAGAAACAGTGAGTATCATTACTTACTTTGGGTTACATTATGGAGGTCGTTGTAACTTAATTCAATCGACAATCGGACAGTGATTAAGGCACTAAGCTGAGAGCTGACTGACATATTTAAAAAACTGTTTTTTACTCTCTTCTCTTGGTATGTATACATTATTTAATTCACATTTTGAATGCATGCTAAAGAACTAAAAAGAAGTAATACTGCAACAGTTTTTATGATGCTTGCTTATCTTAACAAGTCAATTTAAATTAAAAGTCACATTGTGGAGGGGGTACGGATTTGCTGCCTATCTACTAAGATAAAGTCAAGCTAGGCACAGGATAGAAAAATTGCCTTACACATCACTGGTTTCATCCTCAAAGCATCTGTGTGCTTAACTTTGTTAGTATACAGCATGTTAGAAAATATGTAACTGCCGGGAATATTTGCTGTGCATTCTTTAGTTGTATTCTAAAGTAATTTCAGAAAGTTGGAAAAATGTGTTATTATCTTTAAAGCAACATGTGTGTAGTATCTTCTTCTACCTCTTTTTAAACCGTGCTTGATGCAGACCTTGTGAGAGCTTTGGTGTATTTGAAGTGTCCCCGGCTGCTGTAGCCTCAGCCTAGCCTTCAATGTCCCATGAGCACCCCAAATACAGCAGCAGTTTACAAATGGAATTGATATTGTAGTTAAAGTAAATGCTTATTACTGTGAAACATTAGTACAGAAGGTAAAGCTAGACAGTTAGCTGCATTCTTAGAGAAAAATGTTCTAATGACTAACAAACTAGAAGTGTCTATCTCCCAGGATTGTTAAAAATATATATTGTAACATGGTTTGCAAACTTTTTGTAATTTTCTTGCAAACTGGGCATTAAAATTGGTGCAGTAGTTTGTGTTGTTTCTCTATGCTTGTTTCTCCTGCTTGACTCTTGGCTGGGATACTTTCTTCTTGCTGAGCGCTCTGATTTTTTCCCCACATCCCTGTTTCTATGGCTTTGTCTGTGTAAATATCTTATGATGGCATGGACTGCATGCATGCATCCATCCTGGTCTTGTTTTCTGTCTTGCATCAATTGCTTGCAATAGAAGTCTTCATCTCTCTTACAACTATATGACCATGAAAAAGATAAGAAGGTACTAAAAAACGAAGGATAATATTAATAGCAGGACTTATTCCAAGACATGTATCAGTGGGATTTTTGTGCAAAAATTGTCTCCCAAGTGAAAGATAAAAATAACAGACTACATATATTCTTGTACTGTGAAAATTTCCATTCATAGACTTTTGAGGGAGACACACTGACAGTAATATGTTGCTTCTGAGCTCTGCTTCAGAAATTGTTGCCAGCTTGTAAAAAGTGTTTTTTTGTCTTTATTTATTTGTTTTTGTTAACCAGGGTAAAACACTGATCCATGTGGATTTTTGTAAGACTAAGCCCTGGGAACACTGCCTGGTTATGTGATGTGCTCAGAGTTGCTCAGTAGGCAAATGGAAGCTGGGGAATCAAACCTAAGACCACAGGAATCAGCTCATTATCAGCTCATATCCTTAATCCTCAAATGGATAAATTATACTTTCTGGCGTGTCATGCTGGTTCTTGCTCTTTGGGATTTCTAAAAAAAAATGCTACAAACCATCACACCAGTCTAAAACACATACCACACTCATAGTGTAGTGTTCTGTCTCATGGTGTAGTGTTCCGTCTCATGGTGTAGGGTTCCGTCTCATGGTGTAGTGTTCCGTCTCATGGTGTAGTGTTCCATCTCATGGTGTAGGGTTCCATCTCATGGTGTAGTGTTCCATCTCATGGTGTAGTGTTCCGTCTCATGGTGTAGTGTTCCATCTCATGGTGTAGTGTTCCGTCTCATGGTGTAGTGTTCCATCTCATGGTGTAGTGTTCTGTATGCTCAGTTTGAAAGGGTGGTGCTTCTTTTAAGACAAGTTACCTGTGCCTCAGGGTCAGTGAGAGTCCTGTATGCTGAAACAAGCAGGAAGGAATGGAATGAAGTGATAAGCAGTTAACTCTTTTATCCCAGGCAGAGAGTACCTAATCCAGGTGAGCAGCACTGCTTCCAAGCCAAACCCTGTGTGTGTATATGGGGGGGAGGGGGTGACTGACTCTTGCTGGCCACAGAGAACCTTAGTCCATAAAAAGTGTAGGCAGTGAGCAAGCTGCAAGGGTGCACTGCAAATGAGAGCTGGCAGATGACAGGAGGATTAACAAAAGGTAAAAGGAACATTCCCTCAAACTCAAAATGCATAAATGCTATATGTCATGTCATGGAGTGAAGCATAGGGTCTACACAAGGAAGACACAGTAAGTAAAGGAGAACTAGGTCTGAAAGAGGACTAGGAGGGGAATTAAAATGAGATATGAAACAAAATACCTGGTTTAAAATGAGATCTTCGAGGACTTTGTTTTTTTTCTAGCAAGTTTTATCCATACATAACATTAGACAGCCTCTTAGGTTGATATAAATAATAATAACATTTTTGTACCTGTAGCTGATTTTTTTATTTCAAGCATTAAATTTGTTTGGTCAGGCAAAAAAAAAAAAAAAAAAAAACTGTATAGGACCATAAAGAGGAGCAGGTTATTTTACTCTGACATATGGGAATACTACTGGAGACAATGTGTTTTGGGGGGTATTGATGACTTTCTTTTTTTTATATATAACATCCTGGCAGGAGTCAAAGAGATACTAGGTATGCAGTGTGTTCTGTAGAGCTGTTTGTGGATGACATCGATTTTTTTTAACCTAGTATTTTTTTGTAGGGTTAGTCAAGATAAATTAGGATGGCTTATCAATGTTTTGTTGTTTAAACAAACTCTACCCTTGCATGAGTAAAGGGTATATGGGTAAACTGAAATAAGATTACATGCAAGTTCTTGGCTATGTGATGTGAAAGAAATACAATAATGTAAGTGTGGTCTTTTTCATTATTTTAAACCTTGTAGGCTCAAAGCAGATTCTCTGGGTAGGCAGCTGGGAGGGGCAATGCTTATGTGCAAATGGAATGACTGCAGCCCTAGCTTGCTTTGCAAGACTAATGTGCATTTGAGTGAAGTAAGATCAACCATAAGCTCTGAACTGAGTGTTGTTTATGTGAAAAAAAGAATCCTCACCTTAATGACAGTACTTTTGTTGTTGTTTGTTTTTCACCTCGCAAGATCAAATCAGATACTGTGGGTGGGGTAGGCACTGGGAATTGGGGCTTGGTGAGAATTAATCAATTAAACAAACTGCCCTGCTGTTTACTGTTATAATTATATCTTTGAAAAACTTTAATACTTTTTTGTCTGTTTTTCTAAGATGAATGAAAAATAATTAGCGAGTTAATAAGCATTTCTGTAACATAATGAAAATAAACTAAACAGCTCAGAGTGCAGAGAGGTGCAGAATAGCAAGACCAAGTGAAAAAAGAAAGAAAGAAAGCTGCACCAAATTTACACAAGCACCATGTTTATTAGCAAAAAATAAAAATAAGATAACGTTCGCGCTTCCACGACTGCTCTTGTCGCTTCATCAGACAAACTGAACAACTCTCCAACCAGTTTATATCACGTTAGCTATCAGCTGATAGGAATCAAATGTTCCAATTATACAATTAAAGCAAGCTAATAGTCAGAGAATGCTATAGTAAATTACATCTAAAATTTTAAAAAGCCAGTCCATAAAAATGCATATGTGAACGTATAAATAAACATCTCTAAATACATATATATATATATATATATATATATATATATATATATATATATATATATATAGGAAAACATATATACACAATATCTATTAGAATATACATAAATATACTATAGTAAGTTGTTTAAAAACCAGTCCATAAGTATGCACATGTAAAAGTATATATAGACATCTCTAAATACATATATAGAAAAGCTTGTATGCACACTATTTAAATGTACATATATTTCTGTAACATAGTTTCATCCATTTCTAGTTGGCCACACCCCTTTTTAGATGACCACACCCATTCAGCTATATCCTGCAGCCCCCCCTTTGATTTGAAGTCACCAGCCGCCACTGACTACAATATGTCAAATAAACCAGGATAACTGTAACTACAATATATCAAATAATCCAGGATAACTGTAACTACAGTATGTCAAATAAACCAGGATAACTGCAGTAGCAGCTGGTGACTTCAAATCAAAGGGGGGCTGCAGGAGACAGCTGAATGGGTGAGGCAAATGGGGAGGGGGTTTGGCCACCTAGAAAGGGGTAGAGCTATACTAAAAACTGCAAACACTGGGACTTTAATTAAAAACACTGTCCTGGGTACCACTGCCAAACCATCATTATGAGAGTCCAATCAAGACAAAGTGAATTATAGAAGAAAAGAAAATATTTCAATGCATTGGCTACATGACAGCTTACTTAATATCTAGATGGAAACAAAAAGGTTGCGAGAGGCATAAACAAATAAATTACTTTTTAAATGCATTACTGGAATGCCAGTCAAAATCAAGTATAAAAAATCAAGCAGCACTCAACTAAAACCACTTCTCCTTGTAGTGCAATTCCAATTATAATTTATATTCAGCTTTATAAAAGCACCAAGTAACATGCTCAAAGTAGCAATCTCTGTGATACTCCCACTTGTAAAAATGTTTCTTATCCAAAAAAGACCTGCTGCCTGACAACTATCTACTTGTTTCATGGGGAAAATGTGATCAAAGTAAAAAATGAACAGCAAACAAGAAACAAGCTCAAGATACATTGCTTAAAGGAGTACTGCACATGTTATGGACCACACATGATAGATTGGCATTCTGTTTAGTTTATGGGTAAAGCCTGCAAAGATGACTGCAAGTCTCCAACAAATGTGATGAGCTTCTGAAAATACTGTAATCCTGTCCTTTATTACAAATACTGTCATAGGTTCATAGGTTCATACTAGGCTATCTGCCCTAGGGCATTTATAAGCCTAGCCAGAATGTGTTTGGCTTTCGCCACCCATTTTAAATTAATTTTGCTATGCCCTTTTTCGAGGTTAGTATACTGTGCCTCTGTCTAACAGTGACACAGAAGTGATACCTGGGTTAAACCTACGATCTCCCATCCACTCATCAAGATTCCTCTTGAAGAGAGTCAATGAGGGACTCTGCCTAACCTGGACTGGGATTTTATTCCAGAGTGAAGGGACCCTCTGGGTTACCGCTAATTTGCCAGAAAACCACAATTTTATGAAAAACCGGCCAAAAATGTGATGCAAAAATATAAAATAGCCACACAATACAGCTGGGAACCTGTCCAAGAAGGGACACTTTTTAAATATTGCTCTTATCAACTTAGAAAGATAATAGAATAGTAGGTACTGGATTAGTATGAATTTTCTTCAGGGTATGAAATCTGAAACTCAAATGTCTGCCATTATTTTCTAACTTCAGTCTTTAACGATTTACCGCTAATTTGCCAGAAAACCACAATTTTATGAAAAACGGACCAAAAATGTGATGCAAAAATATAAAATAGCCACACAATACAGCTGGGAACTTGTCCAAGAAGGGACACTTTTTTTTAATATTAGTACTGTCAACATGAGCAGCTGACAAAATAAGAGAATCTACATGCATTTCTGAAATTAAAAGTAATTTATAACTCTGATCATTTCAATACCTATGGCTTATACGCTATCTAGTTATGTAAATATTCTCTGCATGGCAACAACAAAAAGGCTTTCAATTTTGGTAAATCTTTAACAGTAGGCTTATTAAAGCTTACTTGCATCTATCAGTCTCAGGCAAGCTTACCCTGATAGTCATGAAAGCATTGCTATTTAAACACAGAACAACAAGCACTGCAACAACATGCATTTTCTGAATAAGAAGAAGCATAAATAAACAATAAAAAATTATGACAGAAAACCAGAACATTCTGCAAAATCAAGGACAGATAAAAAGCCACTGTAGTACTTGTGTCTACCTTGGATGTGGGGATACGCTGCACATTTACACTGCATAACTGCTATTTGCCTTGCTTGGACACATCCAGATTCACTACGTGGCGGAGTGGGGTGCAACAAGTATGTCACAATTTGAAATGTTTCTGGCTGATGGTGATGGCCCCGACACATTTGTCATACCTCTCAACTTCAGAGCAAGTAATCTGGACAAAGCCATAAACAGAAATGGGACAAAGGCCCAAAAATAAGAACAATTTTTAAATATTGCTCTTATCAACTTAGAAAGATAATAGAATAATAGGTACTGGATTAGTATGAATTTTCTGCAGGGTATGAAATCTGAAACTCAAATGTCTGTCATTATTTTCTAACTTCAGTCTTTAACGATTTACCGCTAATTTGCCAGAAAACCATAATTTTATGAGAAACGGACCAAAAATGTGATGCAAAAATATAAAATAGCCACACAATACAGCTGGAAACCTGTCTAAGAAGGGACACTTTTTTTAATATTAGTACTGTCAACATGAGCAGCTGACAAAATAAGAGAATCTACATGCATTTCTGAAATTAAAAGTAATTTATAACTCTGATCATTAGAATTATTTATTAATTATAAACCCTCCAAGTTTTCTTCCAGATTTGCCATTTTGCAGAGAGACTATTAGCAGGAGAGCACAATTTTGTGTCCAAATCAGGGACAGCTGAGAGGTTCGGATACACCTAATTCTATAAAGTGATTTATTTGCCTGTACCGCTCATCCTCTTAATGCAGGAAATCTGGACAAGGCCAAATATATTGGGGGAACATACAAACAGTAGTAAAGATTGCTCTTGTATAAACGTAGTTGACAGAACAACGGGTCTTGTTTTAGCATGCATTTTTCTGAAGAGTATGAAGTCTGAAACTCAATGTGTGTCATTATTTAATGATTTCATTCCTAAATGATTTGCCAAAAAAATACAAATTTTATGAGGAACAAACCAAAAATAAGAAGCAAAAATCTATTCATTTTGCAAAAAAAATCTGGACAGTTAAGATGAACAGTTCTGCCAAGGCTATCTGAGTTTGCTACCCTTGCCCCCTCACAGAATCATGGTTGAATGGGGCCTGCCCCCTACAGCTATTCCAATGCCCCATTACTTGGCTATCTTGCTCCATTTACCATGAACACTGTAATGTGCATACTGCTTTACTTCTATGATGATTTGGATTTCATTTAAAAGTTTTATTTTAAATTTTACAGCATAAACACTAATAGACATCTGCTAAACAAAGCAAGGCAGTCTAACAATGAAAATAGACTTAGCATTAAAACTTCTCTGTCCTTGAAACTCACATTCATTGAAACAGCATTGAAACCCACATTCAAAGAAAATATATCTGGCCAGTGGTAGATAACGATTAACTTTGGGCTGTTTTCAAACAATAGGCCCCTTACACAGGAAACATACATGTGTTCTTTGGGTTCCCCTACATAATTTCAAAGCGTAAAACTTCGAAATTCATATGACGGAAGACCATATGAAAGAAGTTTTAAAACTTCGAAATCCTGAACCGAGATCGACATGCAGCACAGAATGGGAGATTTCCCTTTTCCTCACTGTAGTGTGATCTTGGAGTTGGTATATTTAAGTAGCAGGGGTGTGGGGGTGCAGCCTCACATGTGGGGGTGCAGGGGGGCTTTCCCCCTTGCAAAAACATCTTTTGTGATGTGTTGACTGTTTTTTTTTTGGTGGGTGGGGGGTTAATTTTGAGATGCCAAGATCTCAAGATTCTGAACTCTATTTTCTGAAATTTGAGATTGTGATATTTCGAAATTAAGAAGTGAAAGTGTTCTTTGATACACCTTCCTGATTGTATTAAATTATATTCCTTGTATAATACAGTACACCTGTTAGGCGGTATTTTAAATTTATTGTTTTGAACATTTTTCCAGTAAACAGTCAATCAATATGCATGCACCAATAATGACAAAACTGCTCAGTTCAGAACATTTCCATCATAAAAGTCTACTCAAACCTCTACAATCCACCAGTATCAGTATCTCTGCAGAAGTAAAAGTCATATAAATAATTCCACATTAAAGAGATCTGTAACTAATGAAGAGGTTTCTGCTAGCAAACAACTTTATATTTCATTGTTTCATCTACAGATAAAGTGCCTGTTGCTGATGAGGAATAAATTGCGTATGTTACATTAAAAAATCATAAGCTAGTAATATTGCAATAGAGAATTGATGGCAAACTGATAACAGGTTCATCGTTGCTAGGTTTCTCTGCCAAAGACAACATTCTCAGGAATGCAGCATCCACCTCCTTTAAAAGTACAACACAGGACAGTATCAGCAATGCATCTATATACTGTGGGAGTAGAACCCTCAGCCTTCTGCATCAAAAGCAAGTACACTACCTGTTGTGCTATTAACAATACAAGCAGACTCAGCATAAGCAGCATTAAACTTCTCTTCAACCTCTCAGTTCCTTGTAAAATCCACTCGACACTCAACTGTATCTCTCAACTTTGAAGCAGAAGAAATCTGGAAAAGGCCAAAATTTATTGGGGAGGGGCAAAAGTCCAAAAACTAGGGACACATTTTAAACATTGCTTGCATAATCTTAGTTGCTAGAATGAAATGCTATGTTGCCACCATCCATTTTACTGCCACGTCTTGAACCTAAGACCCTATACACTACAGTCAGAGCAACATACCACTATGCCAATTTGGCTGTTCCTTGAACGACATGTAGATTGAAACTTAAATGGCTATCATTTAGTGAATTGAGTTCTTACCGTAGCTCTCAACATCTTAGCACAAAAAAACTGGACAAAGCCAATAATGGGGGAACCCAGCTCCAAAAATAGGGACAAATTTCAAATATTGAGCTTATAAACAGAAAATTTCTAGAATAAAAGGTTTTGTGTTACCATGTAATTTCTGAAGAATATGAACTCTGAAATTCAAATGCCTGTCATTATTAAGTGAATTAAAAATACAGAAAACCACAAATTTCACAAGAACAAAAATATTAGGCAAAAATTTCACAAGTGGTGGTAGGTAGGGAATTCAAGCTCTTGCTACCTGCTCCCAAGGTACAGAGTTTGAGTCTAGCCACCGGGTATATTTCCTAAGTTCTCTCTAGCCACCAGTTATATTTAACAAGGCATTTCACACACACACACACACACACACACACACACACACACACACACACACACACACGCACACACACACACACACACACACACACACTACCTGAGCAGCAATTGCTGCAAAGTATAGCCAGCCAGCAAAGTCCTTCCATTGCTGCAAAATATAGCCAGCGAGCAAAGTCCATTGATAATAATCCTTCCATTGCTGCTTGCAAAGTAAAGTCCATTGATAATCCTTCCATTGCTGCAAAGTAAGCCCACTAGAGCAAAGTCCTTCCCCTTCCCATGGGAGAAAGCTGCTACCCACCCTGCAAAGTTTGCAGTCCAATCCCCATCCAGTCTGTGCAATTGTAATTGCATAGACTTCTGGGATCTCTGCTGTTGAATGCTGCCTTTGTAATCCAGACCGTCTCACCAGCAGTCCAGATTCTGTGCGCATGGTTCACCAGCATTCTGGATATCTCAGGAAATGCTGCGAGTGCGCATGCGTAAAGTTCCGGGGCTCATGTTTGTTTTTTTTTTCTTTTTGCAGCTGGTTTTCTTTTCTTTTCTTTCTTTTTTTACAGCTGGGGGGGCTGCAGTCTTGTAGTCCAATAACACAAGCCGCCCCTGGATAACTGTAACTCCAGTATGTCAAATAATCCAGGATAACTGTAACTACAATATGTTAAATCAACCAGGATAACTGTAACTGCAATGTGTCAAATCAACCAGGATAACTGTAAATACAGAATGTCAAATAAACCAGGATAAGTGTAGCTACAGTATGTCAAATAATTCAGGATAACTATAACTACAATATGTCAAATAAACTCAGATAACTGTAACTACAATCTGTCAAATAATCCAGGATAACTAACTACAGTATGTCAAACAAACCAGGATAGCTATAACTACAATCTGTCAAATAATCCAGGATAACTGTAACTGCAGTATGTCAAATAATCCAGGATAGCTATCACTACAATATGTCAAATAATCCAGGATAACTGTAACTACAGTATGTCAAATAATCCAGGATAACTATAACTACAATATGTTAAATAAACTAGGATAACTGTAACTACAGTATGTCAAATAAACCAGGATAACTGCAAATACAGAATGTCAAATAAACCAGGATAAGTGTAGCTACAGTATGTCAAATAATTCAGGATAACAATAACTACAATATGTCAAATAAACCCAGATAACTGTAACTACAATCTGTCAAATAATCCAGGATAACTAACTACAGTATGTCAAATAAACCAGGATAGCTATAACTATAATCTGTCAAATAATCCAGGATAACTGTAACTGCAGTATGTCAAATAATCCAGGATAACTAAAACTACAATATGTCAAATAAACCAGGATAACTAACTACAGTATGTCAAATAAGCCAGGATAACTGTAAATACAATATGTAAAATAAACCAGGAGAACTGTAACTACAGTATGTCAAATAAACCAGGATAATTATAACTACAACATATCAAATAATCCCGGATAACGGTAACTACAGCAGGTCAAATAATCCAGGATAACTATAACTACAATGTGTCAAATAAACCAGGATAACTGTAACTACAGTATGTCAAATAAACCAGGATAACTGTAACTACTGTATATAAAATAAACCAGGATAGCTATAACTACAGTCTGTCAAATAATCCAGAATAACTGTGACTACAGTATGTCAAATAATCCAGGATAACTATAGCTACAATATGTCAAATAAACCAGGATAGCTGTAACTTCAATATGTCAAATATATCATGATAACTGTAACTACAGTATGTCCAATAAATCAGGATAACTATAGCTACAATATGTTAAATAAACCAGGATAACTGTAACTACATTATGTCAGAAAAACAAGATAACTGTAATTACAATCTGTCAAATAATCCAGACAAACTGTAACTACAATATGTCAAATAAACCAGGATAACTGCCTTAAATACTCAGTGCGACATAAAAATGTTGAATGCAGGAGGACTGCCTGAGCAAATTGTCTGTCTGTCAATCTATCACTGATCAGGTTAGTCCCTCTAGGCCAGTGGCCTCTTTTTCAGGAGACCACAGGTAGTATTCATACAAGGAAATTTGGCCAGCTCACAATGCAGCATCCCCTATTTTTATCTTAACCAGACTCTCCCCACAATTCCTTTGCACAAATTCTCTAAATGACTTCACTCACTGCACTGCTTAAAGTCATATTTCCAGGGAATAGAAGAGTGTGTTCACTAACAACTCTTAAATAACCATCAAAGGACCTCTTTCTCATGAATGCTTGCCCACTAAATTCATCCAATGTCACCTCCAATGCCAATAAACTCTCCATCCCCAGACCCAAAGCCTCCCAATCACTATTTACTGCTTGATATTGAAACCATAACCAATAAAATTATTGGTGACAACCTTCAACACAATATTATAACTCTAC
Source organism: Protopterus annectens (assembly GCF_019279795.1). Classification (NCBI taxonomy): domain Eukaryota; kingdom Metazoa; phylum Chordata; order Ceratodontiformes; family Protopteridae; genus Protopterus; species Protopterus annectens. The sequence goes on from NC_056726.1 coordinate 1,510,261,351, forward strand.
AGACTACATCAGCATTTACTATATTACTTACCGTAATGGCCACATTGCAAGAGAAGCTTGTGGTTCACAAATTCTAATGCTGAACTATTTAATTCACTCTTCTTATGCTGCAGTATCTTTCCTAAAATATAGAACGGTGTCATTACTAAAGAGATTCCAAAAACAACCCAGATGCACACCCATTTCAATACTCCAAATGCTTTGTAAAGTGCCAAAAAAGTACTCCATTCCCCCAACCACCACGGATTCTGGGCCAAAAGGAGCACAAAGACAGCTATCGAGATAGTAACTGATGATATCCTAGGGGGTACAGCAAACAGCAAGTCACAGCAGTAATATGTTTAAACTTAACCAAAGCAGCTGACATGGTAGCCCATCCACTCTTATGCTCTGCCATTTTACCCCATGGTATCAAAGCCAAGCTTCCAATAGTGTCTCATCTTTCTTTCCTATCATAATCTCAAAGTTTAAGTAGGTTATTCCTCCTCAATCAAAGCTCCCAACTCAAATGAGTCCCTTGGGGCTCCATTCTATCATGCCTGCATTTCTTCATTTACATCAAAAGACTCCCAACAGACCTCCTACATCTCTGCCTCATTGACTATGCCAGCAACATGGCTATCAACAAATCTCAACAATCTCCTCACAATATTAACATTCAGCATCAATAAGACCCCCTCTCCCTTTCCTTTTTCAAATGGCTAAGCTCAGAGTGCCTGACTGTGTGATTTAGCCACACCTTTTTTATATTAAATGCCAAATTCTGGAAAACTATTATGCCAGCTGTAAATACTCATTTATTCCACTGCAATTCAGGAAAGACTAAAAATATTACCTCACTTAATTAGCAGAATGATAACTTAATCCATATAACACATTGCAGCTGCTACCTAATTTCTTTAACACAATCACTAGCCATCAATTTTTGAACACTTACACCAATCCCATTTAAAGGGTCAGTTCCAGTTTCTTCCTCCAGCTGCCCAAACTCCCCACCATACGCCATTAACATTCTTCTCTCCATCATCTTCCTCCCTTTCCACTCCCCTGTTCCCATTCTTTTTGCTTAAGAGGCAGCTCTCAATACTTCCATTTTTTTGATAGCTTTCTCAATAAAAATGTTCTCTCTTAATTGACCTCTTCCACCTCTCTTTCCCTGCACTTTCCCACCACTCACTTCCATTAACACCCATCATCACGCTGTCTCTTGTTCTAATTCTGCATTTTTTTTATCTGTTTTTGTTGACTGGGTTACTCCACTGAGCTAATGACCTCTTCCCAGGGGAGACCCAAGGTGGTGCTTATGCTACTAGGGGAAATTTGTCCAGAGCATCAGAGAGCTTCCCCTGTACTTTTTGATAGGTGCCATAGGCTCTTTTACATCCACCTCTGCTACTTACAACTCAGGCAGATGGACAGCAGTTCAGAGTGTCATCTGATGGATGTGTTTTAAACCTGCAGGTATCACTGGTTTACACAACAGTTAAGACCATCTCCTTTGCGAAACTTCACTTACCACCTAGTCTTTCTTCTCTTAATATCTTTCATCGCCTCACTAGCTGTATTCATGCATTACATGTAGAGCCTCTAACAGAAA
>NC_056726.1:1510267947-1510330447 GCF_019279795.1 Protopterus annectens
CAAGACCACACTACAGTGCCAAAAATGGAAAAAGTACCGAAGCAGCCAAGCAAATTCTTTCCGAGGAAAGAATTTGCTTAACAGCCACTTCGATATTTTGCATTTTCAGCCTTTTATGTTTGACCAAGACACATTTGAAAGAATGCATCTTCTGTCTTGTAATCTAGACCCTATAAATCATATCTGGAAATAGTGCCTGCCTTAATACCCTCAAAAAATAAAATGTTAGTCACCTTCTGTGCACTTCAGTGCTGTTACATTGGAAGGAACATGAAAGAACAAATGCCCGTCAGCATATATTTCAAGGTATTACTGCCATACCCACAACAGCATGTCTCTTTTCTCTTATCCCTAAGACAGCTACCTTCTGTGTATCTCTCTGGTATTAGACTAACAAAAGTAAAAGAAGAAACAGTGACTGTATTATAATTTAACTGGTTGCCATCAAATGTGCATACACAGCATGACTCTAAAAATAATTTCATAAACATATATGAACTTGTCTTGATTAGACATTACATAACATTAGATATGTTATGGAGACCTTCTCTGCACACCTCTGTAATTTGAGCATAAGGAAAGTTAAAGAAATAATGATCAAACGGTCCCCCTCAGCCACATCAGCCAGAAGAGTTATTTTCCCCTTATGAAGTGTGTATCTTTAAATACAAATATTGGTATTATTTGTCCACATATTAAAACAAACTTACACTGCTCCTGACAAGCCAGGTCTACTGCTAGATGCACACACATGCATGCATATATATCACATACACACACACACGCATGCACATATATCACATACACACACACATGCATGCATATATATCACATACACACACACATGCATGCATATATATCACATACACACACACACGCATGCACATATATCACATACACACACACATGCATGCACATATATCACATACACACACACACGCATGCACATATATCACATACACACACACATGCATGCATATATATCACATACACACACATGCATGCATATATATCACATACACACACACACGCATGCACATATATCACATACACACACACGCATGCACATATATCACATACACACACATGCATGCATATATATCACATACACACACATGCATGCATATATATCACATACACACACGCATGCACATATATCACATACACACACACACGCATGCACATATATCACATACACACACATGCATGCATATATATCACATACACACACACATGCATGCATATATATCACATACACACACATGCACATATATCACATACACACACACGCATGCACATATATCACATACACACACACATGCATGCATATATATCACATACACACACACATGCATGCATATATATCACATACACACACACGCATGCACATATATCACATACACATGCACACGCATGCACATATATCACATACACACACACGCATGCACATATATCACATACACACACACATGCATGCATATATATCACATACACACACACATGCATGCACATATATCACATACACACGCACACGCATGCACATATATCACATACGCACGCACACGCATGCACATACCTATTGCATTATCGTTGCCTTGACTGTTACAGTTTAATAAAATAACTGTGGGTAGCCAATTACACAAAGTCATAAAACATACTACTTGCCAACTTGTACAAAACAACTTTTTCAAAACTTTCATTGTTCTTAAATGCTTGCTAAGTTGTAATTGCTTGCCTTACCCTGCCCTACATATTCAGGAATGAGATGTGCTCTCTGTCAAGAGGAGAAGACAAAACAGTTAACAGTGTAGAGTCTGAGACCAGTTAAAAATAATCAAATAAAAAATAAACAAGGATCAACAGCCAGTGTACAACAGAAACAGTCACAATCTCTCCCTCTGCTTGCTAGCACAACTCATTCTGCAGACATCATAGGTACATCTCCACTTCTCACTGCAATACGGATAAAGAACCAAGGGAAATCAACGCCAGGGCAACAGGAGATCGTTTTGATTTCTTGCAGCTGCCCCCCTCATTCCAAATAGCGTTAATTTGTCAGTTATCACCTTTTAAACGGCTGAGGTGAAACAAAAGAAAAGCACAGAAATTCTGGAGGAGGTGCAAACATTTTTCCAGTGCATTTTTAACCAAGGCATTTTTTGCAGTATGTGACTATCTTTTATTTAGCTGGCTTTTTTATTGTCCCCTACATTTAAGACAGTAAATACTTCCTGCCTCAGCTATTATTACTAACATCATCATTAATGTATAAGGATAGAAATGCTAATTGGGATACAGCAGAAGAAACATTTGCAGACAAAATAAGTGTAATAATGCTAAGAAGCTGTTTCTGAAAAGTGTTAGTTAACTGTGATTTAAAACAGCATCATCAAAATTAAAGCACACATGCTGCAGCTGAGCTGCCGAGCCCATAATGCTGCTAAGGCAAGTGACAAGATGGTGCTTATTTACAGAGATTGTAAGTTTATAACTTAATATCCAAGCATTATTCTAAAATATTAAGGCATTAAAGAAGGTCTTAGAAAGTTATGGGTGATACAGACTCAGTAACCCTGTGAATTTAAATTTATAGTTTAATCTACATGTTTGACATAGTACAGTCTGTATTAGGTAGTAGCATATAATATGTTTATAATACTACCTCTCAGCACATTATAATATCTCCTTGCAACACACTCAGTGAAACTCTTCTGCTAGCACAAACATCCCTGTATATCCAGTCCCATAATATCCATACTATATTTTCTGCTGCCTGGGTTATTTTTCTGTTTTACTTACTAATTTTACAATCTTTGCTCTCTTTTCTTTCCTGGCTGTCTTAACTAGATTAGACGATCCAAGTGCAGTAAACCTTCAGAAATCTTCCCAATGTGTTTTGGCGCTATGCCTCTTAATTGCAATTACACAAAGTTGCCTGATAACGATTGCTTACTTTCCTGATAGCTAGTTGTCCGCTTGCAACACATGGCTCTGAGTCGAATGTAAAATCCCATTCATCCTTGCACATTGATGACACCCCCAGTTATGTTGGCACTGCATGACCATGTAAATTAAGTGAAAAATAAATCGGAATTAAAGGGGGCATTCAGGAATTCGTGGCACCTTCTTATTTTCATACCAAAAACAGAACTTTCCACAAAATGTGGGGTATTTGGGAGGTATTTTATTTCTTCTTAGTTTGGGATGGGTTTCTCATTAAGTCCTAGTGCCTGTCTGCTACCCATCCATTTGAAAAACTGTACTGAAGTGCGTACAGTCAGTACACTTCTCAAAGTCCTTGTGTGATGAAGCATTTATCACACATGGAGTCAGGGTGTGGTTCTTAAAATCAATCAGATGAAACTGTGCAATGAAAACACCACAAAAATTAAAAAAAGTACTAATTAAGCACATATAAATCAATTCTAGTAGAGGGTTTGGAAAAAAAACATGGTTTGGATCAATAAAAATCAGTATCTTAAAAACATATACTGACTACAAATTCCAAACCTTCAATATCTGTTATTAGTTTGTATTCATCTGTGTTCCTTTGCTATGCTTTTTTGCAAACCAATGTATAATTTGCAGTCTTTTGCAGTTCACATAATCTTAGTATGATCTTGATATTTTATGTTTACCTTCTTCAGCACTTGACCCCTTTAAAATTGTACATTTATGAGTAAGCGGAATTGTCTAGATCCCCCTTGCCCAAAAATGACCACACCAATTAGGATGAGGTGACCATTTATTAACAAACACATCATTAATTCAATACAGTCAAATGCTATAAATTGCAGAATAATAAATTACAGTAGGTAGTGTTATCATTCACCTTCACCTGACTATTGACATAAAGCAGCATTAAATCAATCCGTTCACTTAAACTCAACCTTTAGTTAGAAGGAGCGTGATACTTCTCAGTTCTATAACCAAGCAAACACATCATACCAACCCAAACAGAAATAAACTAGGAGGAACAGAAGAGGGGTTCACCACAGCCCCTCTTCTCTGCCTGCATGCATCCACAATATGCTGACCCCAACTTCCAAAATAACCGTAACCTGAAGAGAGGGCAGGGAGACAGGGAACAGCAAGCTTACCCCAGAATCTGATTAATCTAACTGCCAGTTTCCACATGAAAACCCAGTAACTCCTCCTTATATATTACCTGACGTCCTCCCTAAACTATCCCTCCTTTCTAATGCTTACCCCTTACAGTCCCTTCACCCATACCTAAATCCCTTTCTCATTACTTGATTTCCTTTATTCTAGCCATCTCCTGACCTCCCGTCACTACAGCAATGGCTCTGGACAAATACGTCTGTGCCCAAACTACATTTAAATAATGACAAAAAGAGAAAATGCAAGTAAAATAATGATAAACAAATCAAATGTACCAATTTATGTGTTTAATTAAGATGCAGTTTGAAAGAATACAATGTAATTAATTATGGACGGCACAGTGGTGCAGCAATAGCATTGTCATCTCACAGCAAGAGGTTGTCCGGTTCGATTTTTGGCTGGGGTGCCCCTTCTGTGTGGATTCTGTATGTCCTCCGTGCATTCATGTGGGTTTCCTCCATGTGCTCCGATTTCCTCCCACATTACAAAGAAGTGCATCTGGAGCATTTCTCCCTGGGCCACCACTGAAAATTGGCTTTGTTCCAAGTTGGACTGTCCCGGTTAATAAATGATAAAAAAATAAATAAACGTCCTACTATATCACTGCTGCAGTATATGGTACAGAAGGGATGCTCCTCCTTGGGCAGCCCATCACTTGGTCAGTATAAATAAGCTTAAGAGAGATTTTGTTTGCACTATATGGCACATTTATGGTCCTAGCACAGAATGTAGGGCAATAAAAAGTGATGCAACTACCTAAAAATTATTTTGACGTCATTTGAAAACTGTTTTTGCTAGTTGGTTTGAACACTTTGTTGCTGTACTGAATATTTAGCAACCCCAGATAAGTGTCCCATTGAAGTTTTTTTTATTTTTTATTTTACTTTCTTGGCCCTGTATTTTTTATCACTGCCTAGAGTTCGTGTCATTGAAGAGGGGAAAATGTAAGTTTAGGAGGCAGATTCCCAATAAGGATTAGCATGAATTGGTCTTTTTTGTTTAGGCACTTCCCATAACCTTAACTCTTGCAGTATCTGTAAGGCATTTGTACCTAACACACTCAAAAGCTGTTTGTCTTCCCTGGCCATTTATCCTGAAAATCAGTGGCTTAGATGGTTAGCCCAGGGTACCATGGTGAAATCCTTTTACCCCAAGATACTCCCACTAGGGGAGAAGAAGGCCAAGAAGTGTTTCCAGATTCTTTAGTTCTTCAGCCTCCAATGGACATCCCTCTAGAAGCTGGTAATAACTCTGTGGGTCATTTGGTGTTCACTTCCTCTGCTGAGACCCTGCTGCAGGCTGGCATCGATCCATGTTTTTGCACAGATTCCACTGCTGAGACCCTGCTGCAGGCTGGCATCGATCCATCTTTTTGCACATCCTCTAAGGCTTTGCAGGCATCTGCTCCAGATGTCAAGGTGGAACCATGCTTGATTATCTCAGAGGGTCCTAGAGGGATTCTGCAGATATTGGTCAGGGAGGAAGTTCCGGGTTCTCTTCTTGAATCTCATCAAGAATCAGAACCTCAAGTATTTGTTAGGGCTGATGTCCCTTCTAAGGAAAGACAAAAGCTGAAATCTGTTTTAGTATGTCCCTTGGATCTTCAAAGGGAATGGCAGGAGTTTACTCAGGCCTTGTTCTCTGCCCTAATGACCCCAAAGCCTCCTCAAGGCTTTTCAGTACCCATTCCTACTTGGACCTCTACCCCTTCTAAATGGTTTTGGGACCCAGATTTCTTGGATGAGGATTCCCTGTTTGGTGAGGAGTCTTTGTCCTATTCTTCACAGATGCCTTCACCTTTGGCTTATGGTTCTTCTCAAGAGCAGTCTGACATATGTTAGTCTCCTTTAGAAATATTGTCCTTTGGGGGCACAATTGCTTGGATGATGGAATTCTTGAAGTGGGATTCTTCTCGTGTCAGATATTCAGAGAAGATCTTATGAGTTGCTTCAAGTGAATACTCCTAAACCATTGGCAGTTCCTCCTGTGTTTGCTGCCTTGTTAGCTACTTTCATTGCTGTTTTCAAGTCTCCTGATTCTCAGCCTCTTGCTTTTAAGAAATCGGATAGGTTCTAGAAGGTTCAAGAGGATTGTCAGTTTTTGTTTAAAAATGTCCTTTTGCTGATCATGCTGTGGTGTCATTCTCTTCTGACAAACCTCCTAAATATTTGCCATCTTCCAAACTTTTTCCTTTTGATAAGGATGGGAAGACAATGGAGAGGATTGGCAAGAGAGTTTATTCTGCTTTTACTTAGGCCTTTAAGCTTATTAATTACAAGATCCTCATGACCAAATATGCTCTGGCCTTGATTGCTCAAGCTTGTCAGGTTATCTCTGCCCTCCTTGATTCTAATGGGAAATGCTCTACCTTATCTATTTTAAGGTCTTCTTCTCAAGTGGCTCACAACTCTGTTAAATGTAGCTATGATGCTGCTGATGTCTATTCTAGGGTTGCAACTTTTGGGTCTGTCATGAGATGTTATTCTTGACTTCATCTTCAGTCTCCTTCTGATGACATCAATGCCAAGTTGCTAGATGCTCTTTTTGATGTTGTCATCCTCTTGGAACTGCTGCTGCTGACATGTTTAAGTCTCTTCAAGAGAAAGGCAAAGCCTCACAAGACTTTAAACATATTTTTGTCTCTCCTATCCATAAGATCCAGAGGATTTATCCTTCTAGGTCTGCTTTTGTTCAAAAGCAACCCTGCCAGGCCTGCAAGGGGAGAAAGGGGGAAGGCAGGCCCCCTCTACTAAGGTTTCTTAGATTTCTATGGCCCCGAAGCCTCTTTTATTTGATAAGCCTGCTTCTCTTTGGGAATTCATCCTCCCCCCCCACACACACCTTTAGACCAGGTTCATTGGGCACTTCGTCTCTCCCTTTGTCTTCCAAACTGGTGTCTCATCACTTAAGACTCCTGGGTTCTTACAAGCATATGTCAGGGTTACTTAATGGTATGGAAATCTCTCCCTCCTTTTTCTGGGATTCCTCAACCTCCTCTAGAGCAACTGCAACTTTCCTGGAGGTTCTAGAGTCTCTGTGCAACCAAGGGATCATTCAACCTGTACCCCTTCCCAAGTGGGAAAGGGTTTTTTATTCTAGGATGTTCCTGGTTCCTCGAAAGCAAAGTACTTGGAAACCTATTTTGGATCTCTCACAGCTCAATACCTTTCGCAAGATACCTTCTTTTTCAGTGCTTACTCTTCAAACTCTGTTTCCTGTTTTATTACCCCAGGCTTTTCTGGTGCCCTTGGATCTGAAAGATGATTAACTTCATATCACTATTCACCCTCTCTTCAGGAAGTTTTTTATGTTTCTCTGTTTCTTCCTCTCATTTTCAGTTCTCTGCTTTGCCCTTTGGCCTTTCTACTGCCCCAGGGGTATTGACAAAATGCCTAGCTCCAGTGATTGCCTCCTGCAGCCTCCAAGACATTCAGCTTTTGCCTTATCTAGACAATGTGTTGCTTCCAATGCCTTCGTCCAGTTGATTGTTACAATGTTGCAGGATGTGTAGCTCATCGTCTCTCTTCTTCAAAGTCTGACATTTAATATCAACTTCCAAAGGTCTATTCTGACTCCCTCTCAGGATCATGTGTATCTGGGATGCATGATTCAGACGGTGCCTAAATTGGCCTCGGTTCTGCCTCCAAAGGTATTGTTGTTGACAGCCTTCTTTCAGTCTCTTTTTCTTTTGACTGCCATGCCAGCCAGGGAGTTTCTTTGGGCATTGGGATTCATGGCCTCCTATTCTGATGCTTCCTGTGCCAGACTGCATATGCATAAGCTTCAGTGGTACCCCATGTCAGTTTGGCTGTAGCATTGTCACTCTTTGTATTTCATTGCACCTCTCCTTCCCTCTCTCAAGAAAGAATTTGAGTGGTGGATTCTACAGTTTGCTCTCAACCCAAGCCTGCCCTTTCAGCCTCCAGTCCCTACTCAAGAACCATCACCAATGCTCAGACATATGGTGGGATCATCTTTTAGTTACCTGAAAGTCCAGGGTTTTTGGCCTCCCCATCAGAAGTTAGAGCATATCAACATCAAAGATATGAGGGCTCTGATTCTGGCCCTTCAGGCTTTTCACCCCATGTTCTGTCTGGGCCCCTTCAAAGGTGCACACAGGCAAAACTATAGTGACGTGGTATGTCAACAAGCAGGGGAGGCAAAAAACTTACCTCCTCTGCAGGATGGACTTCAGGCTTGGGAAGTTCTTCTCAGTTATCAGTTAGCTCTTCAGGAAGTATACATTCCTTCAGAGCACAATCTTGCACTAGAGTCTCTGAGCAAGTCCAAAACACAGGCTCACGAATGGATGCTTCACAGAGACATGTTTCTGGACATTGTCAGTTGGTGAGGCATTCCTTCGGTAGCCCTTTCTGCCTGCCCTCTGAGCAGGAAGCTCCTTCTCTTCTGTTCTAGTGTACTATGCCATCTGGTCTAGAAGATGGGCTCCCTCTCCTTTCTTTGGAGGGAGGGGTTTCTTTTTGCTTCCCCTCCTCTTCCACTACTTCCATGAGCCCTGCAGAAGATTCAGCTGGACTCTCCAAAAATCTTGTCCTTTTGGCTGAGACAGCACTGGTTTCCCCTCTTAATGCATCTGGCCAGGGGTAATCATCACAGGTTATCTCACTGGTTGGATATCCTCACACTGGACAAGAGGTCTGTCATCTATCCTCACCTGTCCACTCTGCAACTGACATTGTAATTGATAGGGTTTTGATCCCTTTCAGGCACCACTTTTCTGAGGACATGCTTAGGGTTTTACAGGAGGCAAGGAAACCCTCAACCAGAAATTCTTATATGTCCAAATGAAAGAGATTTTTGGTCTGGTGCCATGCTTGTAACCAGGACCTTTTACAGTTGGGTTCCCTTTGGTCCTCTCATATTTGTGTGAGGTGCTACGGTCATGCTTGGCCTATTCTTCTGTGAAGACCCATTTGTCAGCCATTTCTGCTTGTCTGCCCTTGAATCCCCTTTGACTTCTCATTTTGAAGTCAAGCAATTTTTTAAAGGTATCCTGCATATTAGGTTTCCAAGGAAACATCTTCCCCCTCCTTGGAACTTTAGTTTTGTTTTGAAAAAAATTGACTCAGGCTCCTTTTGAGCCTGCAGGTTCTGCTTCTTTGCAACATTGTATCTGGAAGGCTGTTTTGTGGTTGGCTCTTACTTCTGATTGGAGAGTTTCTGCACTCCAGGCCCTTATGGCCATTCCTCCTTTTTTGTTTTTTCACAGGGACAAGATGTCCCTTTGTAGTAATCCTTCTTTTATGCCCAAGGTAGCAAATGAGTTATCCTTGAATCAGTCGGTACAACTAACTTCCTTCCTTTTTCCATTCTCCTCAGTCTGCTACTGAGAGGGTCCTACATACCTTGGATTTGCACCGATAGCTCTGGTACTATTTGGATAAAACTAAGACTATTCATAAGTCTGATCAGCTTTTTGCTTCCTTTCATCCCAGGTCTTTGGGTTTGGCTGTTTCTAAGGAGACCATCTCCTCCTGGATGTCTAAGGCCATTTCCTTTGTTATTCTTGTCATGGCAAATTCCTGCTTCTGTTAGAGCTCATTCAACCAGGGCTGTTGCCTCTTCTGGTGCCTCCTTCAAGGGGTTGGACACCAATTCCATCCTTGAAGCTGCTATTTGGTCATCCATGCATATCTTTACTAACCATTTTATGTGGGTCTGTTGAGGGGTCATCTTAGCCTTCCATCTCCCATTCTGTTTCTTGACCTTTTTTACTATACCTTCTGTACTGAATACTGAAACAGTAATATAGAACAACATAGCACATTTGTGTAAAATCTTACCATAACAGTAGATGTCTTTCTCTTCACTGTTGCAGGATTGACTCCCTCCCTCCAACCCCCTCTTGTTTATTCTGCATTTTTTCCTTTTGGATGTGCATGGACTACTTTGTCCTATGACGACTGTTCTCTTCTGGGGCAATTCAGTTCTAGGTAGTTGCATCCATACATCCCTTTTATGTCTTACTTTCTGTACGGGGGCATAAATGTGACATACGGTGCAAACAAGAACTCTTTTAAGCTTATTTATACTGGCCAAGTTATGGACATCCCTTCTGTACCAAATACTGCAACAGTTAAGAGCAGAACATCTACTGTTATGGTACGATTTTATACAATTGGGCTTTCTTGAGGAATCTGGCAGTAATTTAACTAGAGTTGTCTCCTGTATACACATAAATAAGCAAATAAATAAATAAATGATTGCATCTACAGTTATAAAATACTGCCTTTAATGCAGAGTAGAACCACTGTAGTTGATCTTGCGTCCTTTCATCACAGCACAAAACAATGCAGGGAGAAATCACATTCTTACTTTTGATGTTTTAATGTCATAAGCTGATTTATTGCAGATATTGTACTTTGCATATTGGTAATGAGTGGTGGAAATATGGAATAAATGAGTGTTATGCTTTGTTTTATTTATCACCCCTTTCTCTGAGTTTGTATCACCTCGGAGTCAGCAAATATAAAGCTTGATGGTGTGGGGGCAAAGGCTTTGTATCAGGGGTGTGAACTGATTGCTTTTTACAGTTATGATCATTTTTAGTGATTATTTAATTGTGCGGTCAGTATTATTATTAGATAGTTTAGTTACAATTAATCTATCTTGACTTAGCAGCATGATTAAGTTTAAGAAATCATTGAAAAGCTTTTTGTTTCACCACATTTATATCATTTTACATTAACAACAAGACTATTCATGAGGTAAAGAGAATGCCTGATGTCTAAGACATCTGAGTTTCACTTTCAAATCACTGACTTGCACAACTCATGATACTGTATGTGTAATTTAACTAATCATGTCATTCTGGCTTACCAACAAAATAACGCATCTGAGACTGGATAAAATGTAGTAACATATATCATGTCATCATGTGGTCTGGTTGTAAAAGTGATATATTACATTTCAGGTTAATGAAATGCATGGCAGACAGCCCAGCACACTTATTATGTATTTATTGTTAAAAACGTCCAAGTTTGCACTGAAAAACATATTGCTATTTTTATTGGGTGCAGTCTCAGAATAAATTTTTTGCAGGGTTTTAAGACTGCATCTCTCTTCGTTGACATAAAATGTGGCAGACAAACTGTAATGCCATCTTTATACTTTTTTCTGTCTTATAAAACGCAGATAACTGTAATGTTATCTTTCTACTTTTTCTTATGTCTAATAAAAAGAACTTCCAATGAAAGTCGGTTAGAGCCATCGCGCTGCATGGCACTGTTAAAAGCACAGAGGGATTAACCTTGATTGCTGTTACAAGAATTATAATGTGACTTTTACTCCCAGTCCCATTTTTTTTCTGACTAACACAGAAACATGCTTTCAAGGACATCACACATTAAGATTGCAGTGATACAGTATTGTATTATAGGCTATCGCTGTGGAATCTACTTCTGTTCCTGACTGGAATGAGGGAGTTGAACTCCACGCTTTATGTGGTAACCCAGCATTTGCCTCAGAGCAACAGTGTGCCATTTCCTATCAAACTCACAACTCCAGCTGTCTACTGCTTTGCTACTGAGAGCACAGTGAGAGACAGTGAGACAATGTGACAACCCTCAGCAGGTTGGCTCTGACCTTTGCTTTTCTGGAGGCTAATTACCTGCTGAATAATATTCCCCTAATAGTACAGTAGACCTTACAGTGAAACTTTTTTTCACATCTCACCGACATGTACTTCACTCTCTAATGTCTAACCTCAAAAGGCTGTATGTCACAGCCTTGAAATTGGGTATGTCACTACACTTTTCAATTAAGGCACACTAAAAGCTGATGTCTGCTAGTTAAATCAATAATTAAATTGCAAAGTGAAAAAAAAACTGTTTTTCCTCAAAACAACAAACCATGCCACTGTGTTTAAAAGAGTTAATACAACAAAATCCAGTAATATAAACAATAAGGGAAACTGACACATCAGAAATATACCAATAATAATGATAATTGAGGCAACTGAACTTGACCCATCCATTTTTAACATTTCAGGTCTCTTGAAGTCAAAGTATACCCACGTTCTTTCATAATTAGTGTCCTTATTTATTTTCTTTCTTCATGAATTTTCTTTTATTTAACTGACATATCCCAGACACCTTTTATATTTTCTAGCATTTCTGCAAGACTCTGCATGTACTCACTTGTTTGGATTAGACATTGCCTTGACATCTATCACTACTATTTTGCTTATCTTTCATGTTACATTTATAGCATTTGTTGCATTTGTTGCATGTGTTGCATTTGTTGCATTTGTTGCGTATGTTGCATTTGTTGCATTGTTCTAGCATATTTTCTTGACTCCACCCCTTTTATGTATTGTTTGTCTTGATGAGGCAGTAAAACATGGAACCGTGATCAATGCAGGTGTTCCCAAAATAATGCTTTGTATATGCATTTGTATATCCACATAGTGTACATGTACGTATGTATGTGTGAGTGTGTGTGTGTGTGTGTGTGTGTCTGTGTGTGTGTGTGTTTGTGTGTGTGTGTTTGTGTGTGTGTATTTATGTCTCAGCATATAGTGTGTGTATGTGTGTGTGTGTGTGTGTGTGTGCGTGTGTGTGTGTGTGCATTTATGTCTCAGCATATAGTATGTGTGTGCATGTATGTGCATGTGTGTGTGTGTGTGTGTGTGTGTGTGTGTGTGTGTGTGTGCGTGTGTGTGTGTACATTTATCTCAGCATATAGTTTGTGTGTGTGTGTGTGTGTGTGTGTGTGTGTGTGTGTGTGTGTGTCTGTCTGTGTGTGTGTGTGTGTGTGCACTAGCATGCATGTGTCTTTCTCTGTTTTTAATCTTCATAGTAAGGCAGCATAAAACTGCACAATTTTATCTCTGTTTAGGGTTTTTCACCCAGAAATTCACATTCTTTTACATACTTCTCTGGCCATATTCTGGACTAGAGCTTCATTCCTAAATCAGTGTATACTTTACAATAATCTGTCTACAGGTTGTACATACCCTTGAATGAAAGAAAAGTCATGAGTTTGGTGGTTCTATCCTTGTACAGGGTACTTGAATTGAGGTTTCAATACTGACATTGTAGTGCAATAAGAGGGAGTTACTTTACTTCGGTGCCACCCACGGGATGAGTCAGTAATTTAATGCTCCATCTGCCTGGGCTGGTTGTACTGTTATGTTTATTTTTTTCCTGGGAAATCACTGAAGATTGCAAGCAGTCAATAATGTCAGCCATCAAAGTGTCGAACTTCTTATTGTTAGAACATACATGATGATGTAAAGCCTGTTACACTTGTAACTTATCTAATTGAATAACAATATTTAAAAGATGCCCCTGATTTTAGGCCTTTATCCTCCCACCATCACCCCACCCTCACACACACATGCACACATACACACACACACATGCACGCACATTCTGTGTCTCTGACTCCTGATTAAAGAAGTTTAGATCTATGGTGCAAACTATATGTACAAATGAATAAATACAACTCTAATACACTCCCTGTACATGTGGGTATGAATGACCTAAGATGTACCTCCCTGGACTACACTAAAAGAGACATGGAGTAGCTCATGGATTATGTAGCCCAGGCGGGTATGATCCAAGACCTGAGCAGCATCCCACCATCACCCAGAATGATACCACATTACAAGCAGAAAATGATTGATTTCAACAATTGGCTAAGTTTCTGGTGTCATTCTAAAGGGATCCAGTATCTGTCTGCCTGAGATGACATGACAGACAGACCTCGATGCTTTGCCAGAAATGGCCTGCATCTGTTATCCCTGGTCTTCCGGATACTGGTCAAGGCTCTTGCCACCCCTATAGTGCCTTTTTTTAGGTGGTGTTCCAAAGACCAAATTACCACCATAACAGCTACAAACAAATGCAGTCTGAGGGTCATGCTGCTCAGTGCTAGAAGTCTAAATCTCAAAATGCACTTGCTCAAAGCACTCCTTAAAATGGAGAACATCGACATTTGTGCTGTAACAGAGACCTGGTTCAAGGCAACAGAAAGCACCCCTGCACTACCAGGCTATAACTCATTCTACACCTTTCAGCCTCAGAACTTGGACCAAAGCTCCAAAGGCGGTGTTTTTTCCATATTCATAAAGGATGCACACACCTCCAGACTGGTAACCCAACATAACGCATCAAAGACACTTCAGGTGCAACTAACATTTGGTAAGACAGCGATTCAGGCCATACTCTGCTATAGGTCCCCAGCCATGACCCAAGACTCACACTCCACATTCCTAAGCACCCTGGAGAATATTAGGGTCCAACCTAACACTCTCATACTGAGTGACTTCAACTACCTGTCCATTAACTGGGAAAACTACTCGTATCAATACACTTGCCCAACATTTCCTGGAATTCATTAATTCCAATGCCCTGGACCAGCCTGTCCTTACCCCCACTAGAGGTATCAACATCCTTGACCTGGTCATTACTAACATGGGTGATCGTTGCTCTACACCAATAGTCAACACTGCCCTGGTTGGATCCAACCACAAAGTAATCACCTTGGATATCCACATCCCTCCCACCCCACCCCCCTCAAAGGTAATCACCATGAGAAACTTCTCCAAAGCTAACTTTGGGCTCCAAAAAACAGAGGTGGCTAACTTTATGGCACCCATGCAATTGGACAATAGTTGCATGACAGCCGAAACATACACCAATGCACTATGCAAACACATGCACAAATACATGGATCTCCCCATACACAATAGAACCAAGATGCTCTCCTCCAAAAAAAGGAAGCCAATCTGTTGGTCCCCTGCCATAAACAAACTCTACAACAGAAGGAGGAAACTGATATGGAATAAGGTGAAGTCCCAAGACTGTAAAAACTCCCTTATCAGCCTCAACAAAAAGTTAAGATCCCTCATCAAATCCTCTAAAGCTAGCTATGAAAACAGAATTGCAGCAGATAGTAAAGACAACCACAAGGCTTTCTATAGTTATGTAAAGAATCTCCACGGCAATACCCAGATCTGAGCTACTGCACAATGATACCTCCTATACCAAGTCAACAGATATTGCCGATATACTGGACGACAGATTCAGTGCCAACTCTACCTCTCCCCCCCAAAGGACCAATCACAATACTAGTAGATTGCCAGGCACCCAATATTACTGCTGCACAGGTTAAAACAGCACTGTCCAAGGCCAAGAATACAGCTTCTATGGGACCTGATAATATCCCTGGCTGTGTTCTACATGAATTTCAGAGTGAACTGGCACATCACCTGTGCACCCTGTTCAATCACAACCTCAACTCAGGCTTTGTCCCTACTGAATTATGCACTTTATATACACATCCCTCTCCACAAAAGAGGAGCAACTACAGACCCTGGGAATTATTGTCCCATTAGGCCGATGAGTCTGATATGCAAAGCTATGGAACACATCATCATGGATTTAATAAACAAGGATATAGGGAATCTCCACAGTTTGGTTTTGTGAAGGGTAGAACATGACTGCTTAACTTGATCAACTTCTTTGAGTCAATCACCAGAGCTGTGGATGAAGGCAAGGTGGTTCATACAGCCTACCTTGATCTGGCCAAGGCCTTTGATACCATTCCCCACTCAGGAATCATAGACAAACTCAGTAAGCTGGGCATCAACCCCTATATCTCTAGGTGGGTTGCAAACTGGCTCACAGATAGAACCTACAGTGTAAAAGTAGCTGACTCCAAGTCAGACTGCAGACCAGTCATGAGTGGAGTCCCACAGGGTTTGGTCCTGGGTCCTCTCTTGTTTGGTATCTACTTCTGAAGTCCAGGCCAACACGAAGGGACTCTGGCTGACAAAGTTTGCAGATGATTTCAAGTTGGGAACTATTGTTAACTCCCCAAGTGATGTGGACCTCCTATAGAAAGGCCTCACTGAGACCAACGACTGGTGTCAGAACCATGGCATTAAGCTCAATGCCCAAAAATGTGTCGTCATCCCCTTTGGGAAAAACCCAGTTCCCATGAATTACCACATCAATGGTAGTCCACTGAACACAGAAGGCATTATAAGAGATCTGGGAACACAGGTTGACAGCAACCTCTCTTTTGACCACCACATTGCCACTGTGGTCAGAAAGTTATTCTATGTGGCACATCTCATTACTAAGGGTTTTGCACCCAGGAGGAAAGAGGTCATTTTCTCCCTCTACTCTTCCCTTATTAGTCCAATCATTGAGTACAATGCCTCATTTGGCATGTACCTCACTAGACATCTGCAACAACTGGAGATGTCACAAATGTACCTCACAAAGAAGATCCTAGGCCTTAAAGACATGTCGTATATGGACAGACTCAAAAAACCCCAAGTATTCTCTGTCTCATATCGCCTACTTAGAGGCAATCTCTGCTTGACTTAGAAAGCCATGTCTGACCCAGCTCTGTTAGAAATGCTACATTTAAAGAAATCCCAATCCCTCCGCACCACATCCTCCAAAGACTAAACCTCATTACCACAATCAACAGAACATGCTGGAGGGACAGGTTCATAACCCAGAGACTACCCATGCTATGGAATAGACTTCCCATACATGTCAAACGGAGCACCACACTGGCCCTCTTCAAAAGAAATCTTGATGAGTGGATGGGAAATAGAAAATTCACCCCGGGGATCACTCCAGTGGCTCTACTTGACAGAGCCACTGGGAACTAAGGTCGGGTGACACTATGCCATGTAATCCTGTGGGCTAGGCTTGTAAAGGCTCCAGGGCCATTATCCTAGTACACACCTAGGAACCTAGAAAATAACTGCAGCAAATAAGTGATTTAAAGATGTGTGTGTATACAGTTAGCAAATATGTGTATTAGTCAATGCTTTCACGGCAATGCCTTTAAACACCTTTAAATGAAACCATGGAATTTAGCACACATTTTGGGAGGCATTTATCAATACCTCCTAACAATATTCTCCTTTGTAAAAATAAATAAATAAATAAATAAACTCTGCTTACCTGCATAATGTCCGTTCTGTACTCAGTTCCTTCATGTCTGTTGATAATTATTCAAGCTCATAAAATAAGAACATTTTAAAATGTGAGCCCTCAACAATACACATGTACAAGGTGTGATGTCCCAGCACTGGCCCAGTAATCAAGGAGCCTCAATCATCACAACTGGCAACACAGGGGACGTGCATACTGGGAGTATGACAAGTACACACATAGTAAAGTACAATTTCCTTGAAGAGAACACAGAGACCACAGTCAGTCTGAGGCTGGTTTCTCCCTCTTTCTCCAGATCCACAATAACACTCCCCACTGGCACAGCTATAAAGATGAGATCTTAGCTGAGTGGCCAAGCCAAGACCTCCAGCACCCTCTGTGTCCAACCAGCACTTTGTGTCCCTGCCCAAGTAGACACAGACACTCTGAGATTTATAGGTTCATAGGTTCATAGGTTCGTACTAGGCTATCTGCCCTAGGGCATTTATAAGCCTAGCCAGAGTGTATGTGGCTTACACCACCCCTTAGGATGAGAATACTACGCCCTTTTAGGGTTTAGTTTACTATGCCTCTGTCTAGTAGTGACAAAGAGATGACCCCCGGGGTAAACCTACGATCTCCCATCCACTCGTCGAGATTTCTCTTGAATAGAGTCAGTGAGGGGCTCTGCCTAACATGGACTGGGATTCTGTTCCAGAGTGTAGGGAGCCTCTGGGTTATGAATCTGTCCCTCCAGCACATTCTATTTATTTCTGTGTTGAGGTTTAAGTCACTTGTTCTCGTGGCTCTGATGGATTTGGATTTTTTGAGGTGGAGCATGTCCATTAATTCAGGATTGGACATGGCCTTGTACGTCAGGCACAGATCACCTCTGAGTAGGCGGTATGCGACTGAATAGAGCTGGAGTTTTTTCAGTCGGGCAGCATATGACATATGTTTAAGACCCTTTATCCTCTTGGTGAGGAACTTTTGGGGTCTTTCCAACTGCTGCAGGTGTCGGGTGAGATACATCCCAAATGGGGCATTGTACTCAATCATTGGCCTGATAAGAGAAGAGTACAGGGCACAATGACCTCTCTTGATCTAGATGTGAAACCCTTCATGATAAGGTGGGCAATATAGAAGGTCTTCCTAACCACTTTGGCAATGTGAGTGTCAAATGAGAGGTTACTGTCAACCTGGGTCCCTAGGTCCCTGATTATCTCTTCCGTGCTTAATGGATTACCGCCTATGTGGTAATTTGTCGGTACCTTTTTTCCCAAAGGGTATGACTATACATTTTTGGCGTTTAGCTTAAGGCCATGGCTCTGGCACCAATTATCCGTTTCTATGAGGCCTCTCTGAAGGATGTTTGTGTCCGCTGGAGTATCAATTATGGCGCCCAGTTTGCAGTCATCTGCGAACTTTGTCAGCCACAATCCTCCTATGTTTGCCTGTACCTCGGAAAAATAAATGCCGAACAAGAGGGGTCCCAGGACTGAGCCCTGTGGGACACCGCTTGTGACTGGCTTAGAGTCTGACATAGCTCCAGCAACTCTGACCCTGTGGGTTCTGTCCTTGAGCCAGTTTGCAACCCATCTTGTGACATATGGGTTTACATTTAAGCTGGTGAGTTTGTCTATGATGCCCGAGTGGGGTATTGTGTCAAAGGCTTTGCAAGGTCAAGGTAGGCTGTGTGAACTGCCTTACCCTCATCAATGGCCTTAGTGACTGTTTCAAAAAGTCGACCAAGTTCAGAAGGCAGGATCTGCCCTTGACAAAGCCAAATTGGGTAGGATCCAATGTCTGTAGGTCCCCAATGTCTTTGTTTATGAGTTCCATAATGATCCTCTCCATAGCTTTGCAGACCAGGCTCATCAGGCTTATGGGGCGGTAATTTCCAGGGTCCGTAGAAGCACCGCCTTTGTGAAGTGGGACCACTGTTGCCGTCGCCACTCTTTGGCACGTATCCTGTGGTAAGGCTAAGATTAAACAGCAGCCTTATGTGTGGGTTTAGTTCCTCTTGGAGTTCATGTAGCACACAGCCCGGGACACCATCCGGTCCCATTGATGCTGTGTTTTTAGCTTTAGAGAGGGTGGCTCTCACCTGGGCATCTGAGATGTTAGGGAGGCTACACTCTGCTGGGATAGTTATTTCTCCTTTTGGGGGGGAGGAGAAATTTGCACTGAACCTGTCTGCCAGAATGTTGGCAATGTCAGTGGGTTCAGTGTATTTTGTGTCATTTTGAACTAACTCTGAGCATATCTGGGAGTTTCCACCCAGGTTTCTAACATAGCTAAAGAAGGCCTTGTGATTGTCTTTTGTGTCATTTGCGATTTTTCTCTCAAAGTTGGCCTTGGATGATTTTATGAGTGATCGTAGCTTTTTGCTAGTACTGATCAGAGATGCCTTTCCTTTTAGGGATTTTGCTCTGTCATGTAGTAGCTTCCTCCTTCTGTTGTAAAGTTTGTTTATGGCTGGGGTCCACCAGACCGGTCGCCTGCCTTTGGGGAATGGGTCTTGGTTTTATTTGGGATTGCATGATCCATGCATTCTTGAAGGTGCCCATAGAAGGCATTTGCAAGGGATTCAGCAGTGTGGGTTGTGGTTTTCACTGGCCCAGGGGCCTTGAAAGATACCACTTCAGTCTTAAGAAGTGTGAAGTTTGCTTTTGAGAAGTTCTTCACTGTGGTCTTTTGTGCAGGGGTGGGGCGGGATGTGGATTTCCAGTGAGATTAATTTATGGTCTGATCTTACCAAAGAGGGATGTACTTCGGTGTGGAGCATTTTGTCCCCATGTTTGTGATGATCAGGTCTAGTATATTGTCTCCTCTTGTGGGAATGGTGACTAGTTGTTCCATTGCATTTGAGTTTATGAATTCTAAGAACCTTAGGGCTAGAGTGTTGGGGCTTGAGTAATGTTCCCAGTCTATGTTTGGGTAGTTGAAGTCTCCCAAAATGATGGTATTTGGAGAGACATTCATACTCTCCAGTGTCTTCAGGAAGGCTGTGTGGGGTTCCTGAGTTTGAGAGGGTGGTCTGTAGCATGCTACAAACTGTAAGGCAGTTTTGCCTATGGTTAGTTGCACCTGGATAGTCTCCGATGCTTCGTGCATTGCCACTAACCTGGAGGTGTGGGTATCTTTGATGAAAATGGATACTCCCCCTCCTTTTGTGGTTCCGTCCAAGTTTTGGGGCCGGAAAGCATGATATGAGGTAAAACCTGATAGTGCTGGGGTGCTCTCAGGAGCCTTGAACCAGGTTTCAGTCACTGCACAGACATCGATGTTCTCCATACTGAGAAGGGCTTTGAGGGCACGCATCTTGAGGTTTAGACTTCTGGCATTCAGCAGCATTACCCTTAGTTTTTTTCCACTTGTGTTTTCTAGGGAGGTAGGTTTGTCATTTGAGCCTTGCCTAAAAAAGGCACTATGGGGTGGCAAGAGCCTTGGCCAATATCCGGAAGCCCAGGGGTGACAGGTGCAAACCATCCCTTGCGAAGCAGCGTGGCTTGTCAAGCATGTCATCCCAAGCAGACAGACACTGGATCCTCTTAGAATGACACCAGTAATTAAGCCAATTGTTAAAACTGATCATTTTGTCTTTGTACTGTGGCATCATTCTTGGTGAGGGTAAGATGCTGCTCAGGGTCAGGGTCATACCGGCCTGGGCTACATAATCAGAGAGCTCCTCTATGTCTCTTTTCATGTAGTCCAGGTAGGTACATCTCAGGTCGTTTACACCTGCATGTACAATGACTGAGTCATATTTGTACTTGCTGTGGAGTGACCTGAGTGCTTGTGTTATGTGGCAGATTCTAGCTCCCGACAGGCAGCTTACTGTGACCCTCTCCTTGTTCAGTCTGGTGAGCAGGACGTCAGTGTGCCTGACTATGGAGTCACCTATTACAAGTGTGTCTGGCATGTTGTTTGGCCTTAAGGGCTGTGACTGTTTAGCACACTGACTTTGTGAACTATGTATTGCATTTGCTATGTCTTGAGGTGATGGTTGCTTGGGTGTCTGCTTTGGAGGCCTCTGTTGTTTTGGTAGATTTTTAATCAGTGCCTCCGAGTATGTTTTTGTGTGTTTATGTGTTTGGTTTGCAGTTGTGATAGTTCTATGTGAGACTGGGTTTGTGGTGTGCGTGGTTACCTTCTCCTCCTGACTGGTCTTGCCAGTACTGAATTGAGAGAGCTCAGCCTCCAGTTTGGCAATATAGTTGCATTTCTCGCATATATTTGTATTTGTTGGGAGGAGGAGAGGGTTGTCTGTATACATGAGGCAATTGTAACATTGCCTCAAGATTCCCAGATTCACAAGCTGAACAGGAGAGGACGCTAGCAACTGACCCTTCGACATGCTAGAAATAGTGAAAAAGATTGCTGTGTAACTGAGTCAGAAAGGACCTATAGGGAAATGGGTACTCAACAGAATTTAGGTGAATGAAGTACTTTTCGTTTGTTTAAGAGTGCTTTACCTGTATACAAAATGCTTTAGGAGCAAGTGCTGAGCTTTTCAGATAGAGTATAGGCTGTTTAGATTGCAAGTAGAACAGTTCTAAGGGAAAAATTGAAGAGCAGACTTGGCGGAGCCAGAAAAAGTTTAACCTTGTTTAACAAAGTTTAACATTGTTTAACCGGCGCTGCGCTATGCGCATGACCGCACAAAGCCGTGCAAAGGTGGATTTTAAGCAGTGAACTACAAAAGAGCTAGGAATGGTCCCAAACAACCAATTACTAACAGCTTCTTGTGCTGAGGTCACTTCCCCCAAGGATAGGTAGGCTGCTCAAGGCTCCCCACTCCCACTGGTGAGCAAAGAAACTTCCTTTTATCCAAGTAAGGTAATGGACAACACAGGAACTACACCACAGCCCAGAATACAGCAATGCCTGTATACTGGTCTAAACTAGTCGAAAAGGCGGAAAACAAGGATTATTTTTTTGTTTTTTTTTGCAGAAATACACAGAAAATGCAGAGACAGTGATAAATTAGTTACACAGGCTAGCACACTTTAGTGGGCAGCCTCCACAGTTCAATTAAACAAACAAACAAGCAAACTTTCGACTAAATTCGACTAAATGTAACTTTAAGTGCAATTTTTAAAATAAATGCAGTAATCAGTATAAAAACAGTTCAGGCTAGTTTAAAGTAAGCAGCAGAAGCTATTTTCAGTGAAAAAAAAGCAAAGATACTTAAATCCAGAAAGTAGTCGCTTTTTCGAGTTCCTTGCTGCTAGGACCACTCTGTAAACCCACGTGGAGCTTGTCTGAGCAGTATAACCAGAAAAAAATGCCCAGAGGCAGATTTTAAGCAGTGAACTACAAAAGAGCTAGGAATGGTCCCAAACAACCAATTACTAACAGCTTCTTGTGCTGAGGTCACTTCCCCCAAGGATAGGTAGGCTGCTCAAGGCTCCCCACTCCCACTGGTGAGCAAAGAAACTTCCTTTTATCCAAGTAAGGTAATGGACAACATAGGAACTACACCACAGCCCAGAATACAGCAATGCCTGTATACTGGTCTAAACTAGTCGAAAAAGGCGGGAAAACAAGGATTTTTTTTTTTTGTTTTTTTGCAGAAATACACAGAAAATGCAGAGACAGTGATAAATTAGTTACACAGGCTAGCACACTTTAGTGGGCAGCCTCCACAGTTCAATTAAACAAACAAACAAGCAAACTTTCGACTAAATTCGACTAAATGTAACTTTAAGTGCAATTTTTAAAATAAATGCAGTAATCAGTAAAAAAACAGTTCAGGCTAGTTTAAAGTAAGCAGCAGAAGCTATTTTCAGTGAAAAAAAAGCAAAGATACTTAAATCCAGAAAGTAGTCGCTTTTTCGAGTTCCTTGCTGCTAGGACCACTCTGTAAACCCACGTGGAGCTTGTCTGAGCAGTACAGCCAGAAAAAAACGCCCAGAGGCAGATTTTAAGCAGTGAACTACAAAAGAGCTAGGAATGGTCCCAAACAACCAATTACTAACAGCTTCTTGTGCTGAGGTCACTTCCCCCAAGGATAGGTAGGCTGCTCAAGGCTCCCCACTCCCACTGGTGAGCAAAGAAACTTCCTTTTATCCAAGTAAGGTATTGGACAACACAGGAACTACACCACAGCCCAGAATACAGCAATGCCTGTATACTGGTCTAAACTAGTCGAAAAAGGCGGGAAAACAAGGATTTTTTTTTTGTTTTTTTTTGCAGAAATACACAGAAAATGCAGAGACAGTGATAAATTAGTTACACAGGCTAGCACACTTTAGTGGGCAGCCTCCACACAGTTCAGTTAAACAAACAAACAAGCAAACTTTCGACTAAATTCAACTAAATGTAACTTTAAGTGCAATTTTTAAAATAAATGCAGTAATCAGTAAAAAAACAGTTCAGACTAGTTTAAAGTAAGCAGCAGAAGCTATTTTCAGTGAAAAAACGGCAAAGATACTTAAATCCAGAAAGTAGTCGCTTTTTCGAGTTCCTTGCTGCTAGGACCACTCTGTAAACCCACGTGGAGCTTGTCTGAGCAGTATAGCCAAAAAAAAACTCCCAGAGGCAGATTTTAAGCAGTGAACTATAAAAGAGCTAGGAATGGTCCCAAACAACCAATTACTAACAGCTTCTTGTGCTGAGGTCACTTCCCCCAAGGATAGGTAGGCTGCTCAAGGCTCCCCACTCCCACTGGTGAGCAAAGAAACTTCCTTTTATCCAAGTAAGGTAATGGACAACACAGGAACTACACCACAGCCCAGAATACAGCAATGCCTGTATACTGGTCTAAACTAGTCGAAAAAGGCAGGAAAACAAGGATTATTTTTGTTGTTTTTGTTTTTTTGCAGAAATACACAGAAAATGCAGAGACAGTGATAAATTAGTTGCACAGGCTAGCACACTTTAGTGGGCAGCCTCCACAGTTCAATTAAACAAACAAACAAGCAAACTTTCGACTAAATTCGACTAAATGTAACTTTAAGTGCAATTTTAAAATAAATGCAGTAATCAGTAAAAAAACAGTTCAGGCTAGTTTAAAGTAAGCAGCAGAAGCTATTTTCAGTGAAAAAAAGCAAAGATACTTAAATCCAGAAAGTAGTCGCTTTTTCGAGTTCCTTGCTGCTAGGAGCACTCTGTAAACCCACGTGGAGCTTGTCTGAGCAGTACAGCCAGAAAAAAATGCCCAGAGGCGGATTTTAAGCAGTGAACTACAAAAGAGCTAGGAATGGTCCCAAACAACCAATTACTAACAGCTTCTTGTGCTGAGGTCACTTCCCCCAAGGATAGGTAGGCTGCTCAAGGCTCCCCACTCCCACTGGTGAGCAAAGAAACTTTCTTTTATCCAAGTAAGGTAATGGACAACACAGGAACTACACCACAGCCCAGAATACAGCAATGCCTGTATACTGGTCTAAACTAGTCGAAAAAGGTGGGAAAACAAGGATTATTTTTTTGTTTTATTTTTGCAGAAATACACAGAAAATGCAGAGACAGTGATAAATTAGTTACACAGGCTAGCACACTTTAGTGGGCAGCCTCCACAGTTCAATTAAACAAACAAACAAGCAAACTTTCGACTAAATTCAACTAAATGTAACTTTAAGTGCAATTTTTAAAATAAATGCAGTAATCAGTAAAAAACAGTTCAGGCTAGTTTAAAGTAAGCAGCAGAAGCTATTTTCAGTGAAAAAAGCAAAGATACTTAAATCCAGAAAGTAGTCGCTTTTTCGAGTTCCTTGCTGCTAGGACCACTCTGTAAACCCACGTGGAGCTTGTCTGAGCAGTACAGCCAGAAAAACGCCCAGAGGCAGATTTTAAGTAGTGAACTACAAAAGAGCTAGGAATGGTCCCAAACAACCAATTACTAACAGCTTCTTGTGCTGAGGTCACTTCCCCCAAGGATAGGTAGGCTGCTCAAGGCTCCCCACTCCCACTGGTGAGCAAAGAAACTTCCTTTTATCCAAGTAAGGTATTGGACAACACAGGAACTACACCACAGCCCAGAATACAGCAATGCCTGTATACTGGTCTAAACTAGTCGAAAAAGGCGGGAAAACAAGGATTTTTTTTGTTTTTTTGTTTTTTTTGCAGAAATACACAGAAAATGCAGAGACAGTGATAAATTAGTTACACAGGCTAGCACACTTTAGTGGGCAGCCTCCACAGTTCAGTTAAACAAACAAACAAGCAAACTTTCGACTAAATTCAACTAAATGTAACTTTAAGTGCAATTTTTAAAATAAATGCAGTAATCAGTAAAAAAAACAGTTCAGACTAGTTTAAAGTAAGCAGCAGAAGCTATTTTCAGTGAAAAAAAAGCAAAGATACTTAAATCCAGAAAGTAGTCGCTTTTTCAAGTTCCTTGCTGCTAGGACCACTCTGTAAACCCACGTGGAGCTTGTCTGAGCAGTATAGCCAGAAAAAAACTCCCAGAGGCAGATTTTAAGCAGTGAACTATAAAAGAGCTAGGAATGGTCCCAAACAACCAATTACTAACAGCTTCTTGTGCTGAGGTCACTTCCCCCAAGGATAGGTAGGCTGCTCAAGGCTCCCCACTCCCACTGGTGAGCAAAGAAACTTCCTTTTATCCAAGTAAGGTAATGGACAACACAGGAACTACACCACAGCCCAGAATACAGCAATGCCTGTATACTGGTCTAAACTAGTCGAAAAAGGCAGGAAAACAAGGATTTTTTTTTTGTTTTTTTTTTGCAGAAATACACAGAAAATGCAGAGACAGTGATAAATTAGTTACACAGGCTAGCACACTTTAGTGGGCAGCCTCCACAGTTCAATTAAACAAACAAACAAGCAAACTTTCGACTAAATTCAACTAAATGTAACTTTAAGTGCAATTTTTAAAATAAATGCAGTAATCAGTAAAAAACAGTTCAGGCTAGTTTAAAGTAAGCAGCAGAATCTATTTTCAGTGAAAAAAAAGCAAAGATACTTAAATCCAGAAAGTAGTCGCTTTTTTGAGTTCCTTGCTGCTAGGACCACTCTGTAAACCCACGTGGAGCTTGTCTGAGCAGTACAGCCAGAAAAAAATGCCCAGAGGCGGATTTTAAGCAGTGAACTGCAAAAGAGCTAGGAATGGTCCCAAACAACCAATTACTAACAGATTCTTGTGCTGAGGTCACTTCCCCCAAGGATAGGTAGGCTGCTCAAGGCTCCCCACTCCCACTGGTGAGCAAAGAAACTTCCTTTTATCCAAGTAAGGTAATGGACAACACAGGAACTACACCACAGCCAAGAATACAGCAATGCCTGTATACTGGTCTAAACTAGTCGAAAAGGCGGAAAACAAGGATTTTTTTGTTTTTTTTTACAGAAATACACAGAAAATGCAGAGACAGTGATAAATTAGTTACACAGGCTAGCACACTTTAGTGGGCAGCCTCCACAGTTCAATTAAACAAACAAACAAGCAAACTTTCGACTAAATTCAACTAAATGTAACTTTAAGTGCAATTTTTAAAATAAATGCAGTAATCAGTAAAAAAACAGTTCAGACTAGTTTAAAGTAAGCAGCAGAAGCTATTTTCAGTGAAAAAAAGCAAAGATACTTAAATCCATAAAGTAGTCGCTTTTTCGAGTTCCTTGCTGCTAGGACCACTCTGTAAACCCACGTGGAGCTTGTCTGAGCAGTATAGCCAGAAAAAATGCCCAGAGGCAGATTTTAAGCAGTGAACTACAAAAGAGCTAGGAATGGTCCCAAACAACCAATTACTAACAGCTTCTTGTGCTGAGGTCACTTCCCCCAAGGATAGGTAAGCTGCTCAAGGCTCCCCACTCCCACTGGTGAGCAAAGAAACTTCCTTTTATCCAAGTAAGGTAATGGACAACACAGGAACTACACCACAGCCCAGAATACAGCAATGCCTGTATACTGGTCTAAACTAGTCGAAAAAGGCAGGAAAACAAGGATTATTTTTTTTTGTTTTTTTTTGCAGAAATACACAGAAAATGCAGAGACAGTGATAAATTAGTTACACAGGCTAGCACACTTTAGTGGGCAGCCTCCACAGTTCAATTAAACAAACAAACAAGCAAACTTTCGACTAAATTCGACTAAATGTAACTTTAAGTGCAATTTTTAAAATAAATGCAGTAATCAGTAAAAAACAGTTCAGGCTAGTTTAAAGTAAGCAGCAGAATCTATTTTCAGTGAAAAAAACAAAGATACTTAAATCCAGAAAGTAGTCGCTCTTTCGAGTTCCTTGCTGCTAGGACCACTCTGTAAACCCACGTGGAGCTTGTCTGAGCAGTACAGCCAGAAAAAAATGCCCAGAGGCAGATTTTA
This sequence comes from Protopterus annectens, assembly GCF_019279795.1. NCBI lineage: Eukaryota > Metazoa > Chordata > Ceratodontiformes > Protopteridae > Protopterus > Protopterus annectens. The sequence continues at coordinate 1,510,295,278 of NC_056726.1, forward strand.
AGCAGTGAACTACAAAAGAGCTAGGAATGGTCCCAAACAACCAATTACTAACAGCTTCTTGTGCTGAGGTCACTTCCCCCAAGGATAGGTAGGCTGCTCAAGGCTCCCCACTCCCACTGGTGAGCAAAGAAACTTCCTTTTATCCAAGTAAGGTATTGGACAACACAGGAACTACACCACAGCCCAGAATACAGCAATGCCTGTATACTGGTCTAAACTAGTCGAAAAAGGCGGGAAAACAAGGATTTTTTGTTTTTTTGTTTTTTTTGCAGAAATACACAGAAAATGCAGAGACAGTGATAAATTAGTTACACAGGCTAGCACACTTTAGTGGGCAGCCTCCACAGTTCAGTTAAACAAACAAACAAGCAAACTTTCGACTAAATTCAACTAAATGTAACTTTAAGTGCAATTTTTAAAATAAATGCAGTAATCAGTAAAAAAAACAGTTCAGACTAGTTTAAAGTAAGCAGCAGAAGCTATTTTCAGTGAAAAAAAAGCAAAGATACTTAAATCCAGAAAGTAGTCGCTTTTTTCGAGTTCCTTGCTGCTAGGACCACTCTGTAAACCCACGTGGAGCTTGTCTGAGCAGTATAGCCAGAAAAAAACTCCCAGAGGCAGATTTTAAGCAGTGAACTATAAAAGAGCTAGGAATGGTCCCAAACAACCAATTACTAACAGCTTCTTGTGCTGAGGTCACTTCCCCCAAGGATAGGTAGGCTGCTCAAGGCTCCCCACTCCCACTGGTGAGCAAAGAAACTTCCTTTTATCCAAGTAAGGTAATGGACAACACAGGAACTACACCACAGCCCAGAATACAGCAATGCCTGTATACTGGTCTAAACTAGTCGAAAAAGGCAGGAAAACAAGGATTATTTTATGTTTTTGTTTTTTTTTGCAGAAATACACAGAAAATGCAGAGACAGTGATAAATTAGTTACACAGGCTAGCACACTTTAGTGGGCAGCCTCCACAGTTCAATTAAACAAACAAACAAGCAAACTTTCGACTAAATTCGACTAAATGTAACTTTAAGTGCAATTTTTAAAATAAATGCAGTAATCAGTAAAAAAACAGTTCAGGCTAGTTTAAAGTAAGCAGCAGAAGCTATTTTCAGTGAAAAAAAAGCAAAGATACTTAAATCCAGAAAGTAGTCGCTTTTTCGAGTTCCTTGCTGCTAGGAGCACTCTGTAAACCCACGTGGAGCTTGTCTGAGCAGTACAGCCAGAAAAAAATGCCCAGAGGCGGATTTTAAGCAGTGAACTACAAAAGAGCTAGGAATGGTCCCAAACAACCAATTACTAACAGCTTCTTGTGCTGAGGTCACTTCCCCCAAGGATAGGTAGGCTGCTCAAGGCTCCCCACTCCCACTGGTGAGCAAAGAAACTTCCTTTTATCCAAGTAAGGTAATGGACAACACAGGAACTACACCACAGCCCAGAATACAGCAATGCCTGTATACTGGTCTAAACTAGTCGAAAAAGGCTGGAAAACAAGGATTATTTTTTTGTTTTTTTATTTTTTTTGCAGAAATACACAGAAAATGCAGAGACAGTGATAAATTAGTTACACAGGCTAGCACACTTTAGTGGACAGCCTCCACAGTTCAATTAAACAAACAAACAAGCAAACTTTCGACTAAATTCGACTAAATGTAACTTTAAGTGCAATTTTTAAAATAAATGCAGTAATCAGTAATTTATACATACACACACAAACACAACACACACACACACACACACACACACACACACACACACACACACACACACACACACACACACATGCACACGCACACACACACAAACACACACACACACTTGGGAAAGGCTGGCACAGGTTTACTAGCTATGCTCCCTTCTGCCCAGACTATAAGGTAGTTTTCACTGCCACCAGCCACTACTTAGCAGATACTTTAAGGCCCTTAGCAAATGATGTTCAATCTTACTGTGTAATGTTGCTATTAATCCAAATGGTAGTTCGACCATGAGCAAGGCTATCAGGAGTGGTCTGTGTCAACAAATAGATATACAAGTATTAAGCAAGAGCTTAAATATCACTAAACAGACTAGCCACAAATGAAAGGTTTAAATATATTTAATAATAAATAATAAAAGAACAAGACAATACTACATATGCATTCACAGCGACATCAGAGTTCAAATTGCAGGGAGTATTTAAAACAACATTGCAGGACACTCTCAAATAAATACAGCAAACTTATAAACTAATCTTTACTATATTCCTTACTGAATCTAAAATAAATTACTGCAGCCTAGTTAACTTACATACAGAGCAAGCAAGGTAGATGTGGTGAGTAGGTTTTCCCAGCTGATGCTGTCAGGTCAAAGACGAAAACAAAATACTGCTAAAATAAATAAATAAATAAATGCATACATACATACATACATACATACATACACACATACTGCTACTGCACTGAAACGGAAAGATAACATCTCTTTTGTTTATGGCCCAACCATAAAGTAACTCAACCTCAACCATTCTTCTAAAGGCTCAGTCTCCCCCATTAAAATAAATACATCTAAACAGTTACAGTATTCTACAAAAATATCTCTTCAGCACACATCTATACAATATGACATGCAGTTCTAATGCATTTGTAACACAGGCATATAAATCATTTTGCTATTCACAAATGACACACAACCACTTCCAGAATTTTAGATAGTTGAGCTGGCAGTATCTCCTTTGGTCACACATCTGTATAAATCAAATTAATATTCACAATTGACATATTTACAAAAGCTGGGCTGGAAGTAGCTCCTTTTGTTACACAAGGCATTTTATTTCTGGTTTTTACAAAAGCATATACATGTTTATATATTTCCAGTGTTAAATTCCTTTCAGCCTTTCTATCATAAAAAGCATTACAGCATATACACCCCATTACATCAACTGCATTTCATGACAGATGTAAAATCATCAGGTTTCTCTTAGTTCAAGAAATTGTGGACTGCTGTTAACATATTTAGAGTCAGACACACTTTATATTCAAAGGTATCAGTTTTAGAAAGTTTTTCTTTAACTGTTATTTCTGTTTCAAATATGTTCTTTAAATTTGTATTATGTTTACTTCACAAAATAGGATTGACACCTGCTATTGCATAAACATCTTTTTTCGTCTGCAGAATGCGCTACTTATGTTGTATAATATTATGTTGTGATAACATTCTAAACTGTAAGTAAGCAGCATTGCTAAATGTCTCTCAACTTTTTACAGTATTTTAACCATGTGACATTATTGCATTCTCTGTATTTACTGGAAGATGTGTATCACACAATGACATATCTGGCTTGATGCATTTTGTCCAAATGTCTCTTTAAAATCACTTGTAGATGTATCTCATTTAAAAATTACTGTCATCATTTGATACTTCCTTATTATAGTGGCCTTGACTATATAGTTATGTAAAGAGTAAACACAGTGATTAATTGCTAAATGTGATCGCTGAACCAGTCCTCACTGAGTTGTGCGGGAAACTCTGTGTGTATGCTGATGGGATGACAGGCAGAATGCCATTTCATATTTGATAAACTGCTTTGTAGAAAATCCTTTTATATGACAACTGTTGCATACTGCAGTGACCTGCAACCTCCTATCATTGCTGATAAATAGAATTTTAAACTTTATTCCCCCTGTAGTCATGAAAATGCTATTTTATTACTGCTTATTGGTAGGTGAACTGCCAAATATTAGATGATCGTGCATGCACTGTATATATTTCTGTAAGTAAACATCATGTAAAAATCCCATGCCTTAATGCAGTGATTTATGACAAAATTAATTGGGAGGGGGGAATCACAACTTCGCTGTGTATGACCCACTAACTTACAGGGCAAAAATTAATTTCAGCTATCCCTTACTGACAGCTGTAGTTCCCATAAAGTCATGTTGAGTTGATATCTGACATTGATGGTGACTTTGTTGAAAGGTAAGGCTTTACTCTGGCATATTTGCAGTGATTGGCTGAAGTGCATATTGTTAATTCCTTAAGTAGCTATATTGGCAAGGCCGCTATAATAAGGAAGTGCCCATCATTTTATCCATCAGCTTTCTAGTCAGTGCAACTGTAAATAACATATACCAAAAATCTTTTTTTATGACATTCCAAATAACTATCCTGGCTATGTAAAGGGCACTGCCAACTCTCCTACCATTTCTATAAGTTACCATTTCAAAATTCTTTGAATAAAAGTATAATTCCTCAGCATTTTCTGAACAGATTGTATTCATCTTCTGCTAATACTAGTGAAGCAGATGCATATGATTATTATAGGAGGTGTATATGTACAACATTAGCTAGTGAAGCAGACACGTGGCAATTATAGGAAGTGTATATGTATAACATTAGCTGTGGTAATTATAGGAGGTGTATATGTACAACATTAGCTAGTGAAGCAGACACGTGGTAATTATAGGAGGTGTATATGTATAACATTAGCTAGTGAAGCAGACACGTGTGGTAATTATAGGAGGTGTATGTATAACATTAGCTAGTGAAGCAGACACGTGGTAATTATAGGAGGTGTATATGTATAACATTAGCTAGTGAAGCAGACACGTGTGGTAATTATAGGAGGTGTATGTATAACATTAGCTAGTGAAGCAGACACGTGGTAATTATAGGAGGTGTATATGTACAACATTAGCTAGTGAAGCAGACACGTGGTAATTATAGAAGGTGTATATGTATAACATTAGCTAGTAAAGCAGACACGTGGTAATTATAGGAAGTGTATATGTATAACATTAGCTGTGGTAATTATAGGAGGTGTATATGTATAACATTAGCTAGTGAAGCAGACACATGTGGTAATTATAGGAGGTGTATATGTATAACATTAGCTAGTGAACCAGACACATGTGGTAATTATAGGAGGTGTATATGTATAACATTAGCTAGTGAAGCAGACACGTGGTAATTATAGGAGGTGTATATGTATAACATTAGCTAGTGAAGCAGACACGTGGTAATTATAGGAGGTGTATATGTATAACATTAGCTAGTGAAGCAGACACGTGGTAATTATAGGAGGTGTATATGTATAACATTAGCTAGTGAGGCAGACACATAGTAATTATAGAAGGTGTATATGTATAACATTAGCTAGTGAAGCAGACACGTGGTAATTATAGGAGGTGTATATGTATAACATTAGCTAGTGAAGCAGACACGTGGTAATTATAGGAGGTGTATATGTATAACATTAGCTAGTGAAGCAGACACATGTGGTAATTATAGGAGGTGTATATGTATAACATTAGCTAGTGAAGCAGACACGTGGTAATTATAGGAGGTGTATATGTATAACATTAGCTAGTGAAGCAGACACGTGGTAATTATAGGAGGTGTATATGTACAACATTAGCTAGTGAAGCAGACACGTGGTAATTATAGGAGGTGTATATGTATAACATTAGCTGTGGTTATTATAGGAGGTGTATATGTACAACATTAGCTAGTGAAGCAGACACGTGGTAATTATAGGAGGTGTATGTATAACATTAGCTAGTGAAGCAGACACGTGGTAATTATAGGAGGTGTATATGTATAACATTAGCTAGTAAAGCAGACACGTGGTAATTATAGAAGGTGTATATGTATAACATTAGCTAGTGAAGCAGACACGTGGTAATTATAGGAGGTGTATATGTATAACATTAGCTAGTGAAGCAGACACGTGGTAATTATAGGAGGTGTATATGTATAACATTAGCTAGTAAAGCAGACATGTGGTAATTATAGAAGGTGTATATGTATAACATTAGCTAGTGAAGCAGACACGTGGTAATTATAGGAGGTGTATATGTATAACATTAGCTGTGGTAATTATAGAAAGTGTATATGTATAACATTAGCTAGTGAAGCAGATGCATGTGGTTATTATAGGTGGTGTATATGTATAACATTAGCTAGTGAAGCAGACACGTGGTAATTATAGGAGTTATATATGTATAACATTAGCTAGTGAAGCAGACACATTTAGTTATTATAGCAGGTGTATATGTATAACATTAGCTAGTGAAGCAGACACGCGGTAATTATAGGAGTTGTATATGTATAACGTTAGCTAGTGAAGCAGACACTTGGTAATTACAGGAGGTGTATGCATAACATTAGCTAGTGAAGCAGACGCATGTGGTTATTATTTATTTATTTTACATTTGTTTACCAGGATAGTCCGACTGGATACATGTCCATTTTCAGTGGAGGCCTGGGGAGAAAAGCTCCACATAGACAAACTTACATAGATTACACAGAAGTTAGCAAACAATTATAAAAACGAAGCGATTATATACAATGGGTTAGTAGGGTTCCCTAGTAGGGACTCACAATTCTCATGGACAGACAATTAAAAGTAAGAGACATCAGACTGGAAGCAGAGCTTGGTGATGCAGTTACAAGTTATGATAATTGCAGAATATGCTTTTAGTTTATAACTTAACCAGGGTTGGTACATGGGCATAGCCAATTCACTTTGAGACACTGTTTGAGGTTTTTTTTTAAGAGACTTTTGGAGGATTGTAGGGTTATATAGTTTGGCAATGAATTCCAGGTTTTGCCAATGAAGTTGGCAAACAGGGATTCACCAGCAGAGTTATTAGCTTTGTGGGTTTGGATCAGTAGTTTATCAGCTGACCGTAGGGATCTTAGGTTGCTATATGGCTTAATAATATTTTTAAGTGAGGGGGTATCCTCAGGGTGGTACAAAATTTTGTGTGCTATTAAGAATTGATTGAATTGAATTACGCTGGGCAGTTCTAGCCACTCCAGTTGTTTAAGGTTCTGGCAGTGGTGGGTTCTGTAGGTGGAGCCAGTGGTGAATCTGGCAATATGATTGTAGCTATGGGACAGCTTACCTAGTTCGAATTTGTTGAAGTTTGAGATTTCAGGCAAGGCAATTAATAGAGTAGAGAGTAGGTGTGATCGGGCGATTGCAGTCCTAGCAAGTGGGGTTAAAAATGTCTTGTTTCTATACAGTGATCCAAGCTTCTTATTGATGGTCTGTATGGTTTTGTTGACCTGTAGGTCAAATTCGAGATTATTGTCTATGATAACCTCTAGCAGTTTGGTGTGATTATCTGGGAAAATAGTGGTTCCATTGTTAGATGTGACAGAGAATGGAAGTGTGGTGGATCTACTAGTGGGAGAGAAGTTTAGAAGTTTAGTTTTATTGGGGTTCAGAAGTAGGCATTGGTTGGTGAGCCAGTTCTCCTTAGTGTTAAATGTATTTTGGGTTAAGATTTGCAAGTCGGATGGGAGGTGGCTGAGCAGATGAGAGTGGAATCATCTGCGTATTGAATGCAGGTGGCTTTAGGGATAGCAGTGTGAAGGTTGTTAATAAAAATAGAGAGGAGTAGTGGACCTAGTATGGACTCTTGAGGGACACCAAGTGTGAGAGGTAACTGGCTGGAGAGTTTGCCCTGCCATAGTACCGCCTGCTGTCTACCAGTCAGATAGGACTGGAACCACTGGATAGCAGGCTTGTTGAGGGAAATAGATTTTAGTGAAAGAATGAGAAGTTCATGGTTGACCATGTCAAAGGCTTTTGATAGGTCAAGAAAGAGGGCAGAGGTTAGCCTATTGTCATTCCTGTTTTGGTTTATGGCAGTTGTAAAGGAAAGGAGGGCTGAGGTGGTGCTGTGGTATGGCCTGAAACCATGCTGGGAGTTGGATAGTAAGTTATTCTGTGAAAGGTACTGCATTAGTTGATTGTGTACACATTTCTCCATTATTTTGGCTAGTGGGGAAAGAATGGCAATGGGTCTATAGCTGGATATGTCTGAGGAGCTACCACCTTTATGGAGTGGGATGACATGTGATATTTCCCAAAGGGAGGGGATAGGATTTTCGGATAAGGTTCTGTTGATGAGGATAGATATGGGATATGCAATGGCATCTGCAGCTATTTGTAGGTACTCTGCAGGACGGAGGTCAGCAGCGAGGGTGGTAGGTTTTAGATTTTTTAGAAGTGTTTTGATAAAACTAGTGGATATTGGGTGGAAGCTAAATTCCGGGTGATTATTAGGTAGATTAGGTATGTAGTTTAAGTTAGAGGGGGTTAGTTGATTTGCTAGGGATTGGATTGTTTCAGTGAAAAAGTGAAAAAAAAAATTATAGGAGGTGTATATGTATAACATTAGCTAGTGAAGCAGACACGTAGTAATTATAGGAGGTATATATGTATAACATTAGCTAGTGAAGCAGACACGTGGTAATTATACAAGGCATATATGTATAACATTAGCTAGTGAAGCAGACACGTGGTAATTATACAAGGCATATATGTATAACATTAGCTAGTGAAGCAGACACGTGGTAATTATAGGAGGTGTATATGCATAACATTAGCTAGTGAAGCAGACACTTGGTAATTATAGGAGGTGTATGTATAACATTAGCTAGTGAAGCAGACACATGGTAATTATAGGAGGTATATATGTATAACATTAGCTGTGGTAATTATAGAAGGTGTATATGTATAACATTAGCTAGTGAAGCAGACACGTGGTAATTATAGGAGGTGTATATGTATAACATTAGCTGTGGTAATTATAGGAGGTGTATATGTATAACATTAGCTAGTGAAGCAGACGCATGTGGTTATTATAGGAGGTGTATATGTATAACATTAGCTGTGGTAATTATAGGAGGTGTATATGTATAACATTTAGCTAGTGAAGCAGACACGTGGTAATTATAGGAGGTGTATATGTATAACATTAGCTAGTGAAGCAGACACATGTGGTAATTATAGGAGGTGTATATGTATAACATTAGCTAGGGAAGCAGACACATGTGGTAATTATAGGAGGTGTATATGTATAACATTAGCTAGTGAACCAGACACATATGGTAACTATAGGAGGTCTATATGTATAACATTATTTTTTTATTTTATTTATTTTATTTTTATTTTACATTTGTTGACCATGTTAGTCTAGCTGGATACATGTCCATTTTCAGTAGAGGCCCGGGGAGAAAAGCTCCAGTCTGTGTAATATAACAGTATTACACAATGATAGACACCATAGAACAGACCAAAACTAAAGAACATTAAAGAAAATACATTAAAGTATAGGCTAACATTATAGAAATAACATGACGTGTGTACACACAGAGAAACAAACATTAATATAGGCTAGCATTATACAAACAACATGCTAAGAATCATGGGTATACTCTATAGTAAATACAGTAGTTGCAGATGCAACATATACAGGTTAAGGGGTTGACAAATGACAAGGTAAAGTAGGCAAAGTGAGATAGATAGAAATTCACTATAGGTTTGTTTAGAAGTTATACACTCAAGGGAAATAGATGACATACATTCAAAGCTATGAAGTGGGTGCATGGAGCAGGGGTAAGTTAACAAATTGTAAGTACTTCAAGGAAGCTTGCAGGCAAAATGAGGCTTGCAAAAAGAATAAAACATTAAAGAGGCTGAGAGAGCAGAAAAAGGTTGTAAAAGACAAGTAATGCTGAAGAATTAGTTTTAATCTGGGTTAGTGCATGGGCATAGCCACTGTGCTTTAAGGAGTAGTTTTAGTTGCTTTTTGAAGAGTGGTAGTGATGACAATAATTGAAGATTGCTGGGAAGCCTGTTCCAGATTTTCCCTACAGAATTGGAGAAGAGGGAGTCACCTGCTTTATTAGTGGATTTCTGGATAGTTGTCAGTAATTTATTTGCTGAGCGAAGGATAGTAAGATTTCTATAGGGGGGATACGAGTACAGAGAATAGAAGTATTATTGGGCTGATAAAGTATCTTATGAGTGATGCTAAGTTGTTGAAATGTTAGCTGATTTTGTAGCTCTAGCCATCCTAGCTGTTTAAGATTTAAACAGAGGTGGGTTCTAAAAGGTGAGCCTGTGGCAAATCTGGCAATGTTGTTATAGCAGGTTGCCAGTTTAGTAAGGTTACTTTTAGAAAGATTGGTATATATAGTTAAGGCATACAAGAGGGTAGAGATGAGGTGGGTATGGGCAATGGTGGTTCTGGTTTCAGGGGTTAGGAAAGATTTTATTCTGTAGAGAGAGACAAGTTTTCTGTTAACAGTTTTGATAGTCGAGTTGATATGCGGGTCAAAGTTAAGGTGTTGATCAATTGTTATGCCTAATAATTTAGTGGATGGGTCTGGTTAAATGATAGTACCATTATTGGCCTTGATGGTGAGGTCAATGGGAGAGGACTTTAGTGTCGGAGTGAAAAACAGTAATTTAGTTTTTTTGGCATTTAATAGGAGACATTGTTGTAGAAACCATTTTTCTACTGAGTTAAATACAGTTTGAGTAATGGTTTTAAGCTCAGCTGGTGAGGGGCAGTAGAGACTAGTGTCGAGTCATCTACATATTGAATGCAGGTGGCTTGGGGAATGTGTAAGTGTAGATCGTTAATGAATATTGAGAAGAGGAGAGGTCCCAGGATTGAGCCTTGTGGGACCCCTAGTGTAACAGAAAGAGGAGTAGAAAGGTTGTTGTCCCAGAGGACAGTTTGCTGTCTGTTTCCTAAATAGGACTTGAACCATTGAAGTGCCTGTGAGGTGAATGAGAGTGATTTTAGTATGTCTAAAAGTATTTGATGGTTCACCATATCAAAGGCTTTTGAGAAGTCAATAAAGAGTGCAGCAGAGAGGTTATTATTGATGTTTGTTGATGCAATCAGAGAAGGATAAGAGAGCAGTAGTAGTGCTATGAAAGGGCCTGAAGCCATGTTGACAGTCTGCAAGTAGGTTATTTTGGAGAAGGTGATCAAGTAGTTGTTGATAAATACATTTTTCCATTAGTTTGGTAAGAGGAGATAGTAGGGCTATGGGGTGATAGTTAGAAATTTCTGTTGAGTTACCACCCTTATGGAGTGGCATTATCTGAGAGATTTTCCAGAGAGATGGGATGGAGCCTTCGGTAATAGTTCTGTTAATTAGTATGGAAACAGGGTAGGACAGCACTTTTGCTGCAGTTTGTAGGTATTCGGCTGGTAGGAGATCGGCAGAGGGGGTACATGGTTTAAGCTTGGTAAGTAGTTTGAAGATGAGAGATGTAGGAACTGACTTTAAGTGAAAGGCAGGGGGGTGTTTTAGTAAGGGAAGAGGGGAGGGTTAAGCTACCAGGAGGTAAGGAGTTAGCAAGAGATTGAACAGTTTCTGTAAAGAAGGTATTTAGGTCATTGGCAATCTCATTAGGGGAGTTTAAGGAGAGACCTGCGGGGGTTGGAGTCTTGGTGTGGCCTGGGTGTAAAAGTTTATTTATAGCTGACCAGAAAGTTTGAGGTTTTTGTTGATGCTTATGCTGGAGTTAAAGTAGTAGTTTCTTTTATCATGGAGTATTGATTTTTTCTGTGGCATTTCTTAGCTGTTTGTAGTTCTGGTGGTCATTTAGGTTTTTGGTATTTCTCCATTTAGACCAAATCTTATTTCTTATTAGGATTTTTTGTCTAGTTTCTTTAGCGAGCCATGGAGTGGCTTTACAACTAGTTCTTATAGATCTAGTGGGAGCATGGTATTCCAGGATTTGTAGGAATTAAGAGTTGAAATAGCATGCTGCTTCCTCAAGGGGGGGGGTGTTTTAAGGGAGACTAGTTGCAGACTTGCAGCTCTGCTTGGAAGCTAGTCGAATTAAAGTCTTTTTTGTTCCGAGTAGATTTAAAGAGAGTTTGGTGGGGAATGAAGGTTTTTTTCCTGATTATGTAAGTAAGGAAATGATCACTTATATCGTCAGGAAGGGTATCTGTAAGAGAAGGGATGGCTATTTACTAGGATCTAGTCTAAGGTACTTTCTTTTTACTAGGCTTATGGATTTTAGTAGGGGTGGTGATAATTTTAGAGAAGCCATAGAGATTACTATGGAGTATAAGTTTGGATGAGGTACAGCTATTTCAATCAATATTAAAATCATCAAGAACTATGGTTTCTTGTAAGAAGGATGTGGAAAGCCAGCACAGGATAGATTCAAGGATGTTGATATTATTGCCAGGAGGTAGGTAGGAGCATATTATATAGATGGACTTACTAGCATTTATCTGAAGCTTAGAGATAAAGATTTCAGCGTTACTATCTATGTTGTATATCTACTGAGGAAACTTGTAGGCTGGACTTAAACAGGATTGCTACCCCTCCAACCTTTTTGGTAGTGCAGTCTGATCTTATTATATTATACCCTGGTGGGAAAATTTCTATATAGCCCACCTTATCACGAAAGGGTTCACATCTAGATCAAGAGAGGTCATTGTGCTCCTCTACTCATCACTCATCAGGCCCATAATTGAATACAATGCCCCATTTGGGATGTACCTCACCCGACACCTGCAGCAACTGGAAAGACCCCAAAAGTACCTCACCAAGAAGATCAAGGGACTCAAACAGATGCCCTACGCAGTTAGGCTAAAGAAATTCCAGCTCTACTCAGTTGCTTACCGCCTACTCAGAGGCGATCTGTGCCTGACGTATAAAGCCATGTCCAAACCAGAATTAACGGACATGCTCCACCTCAGGAAATCCAAATCCCTTAGAGCTACACGTGCCAGGGACTTAAACCTCAGCACAGAAATAAATAGGACATGCTGGAGGGACAGATTCATATCCCAGAGGCTCCCCTCACTCTGGAACAAAATCCCAATCCATGTTAGGCAGTGCCCCTCAATGACCCTCTTCAAGAGAAATCTTGACGAGTGGATGGGAGATCATAGGTTTACCCCTGGGATCTCTTCTGGGTCCCTACTAGACAGAGGCACAGTAAACTAACCTTAAAAGGGCTATCTTCTGTGACCTACTATACAGAGGCACAGTCAACTAATCTAAAAGGGTGGCGAAAGCCAAATAAACTCTGGCTAGGCTTATAAATGCCCTAGGGCAGATAGCCTAGTATCACCCTTTCAACTTCATTATCCTTTGTTATTGGTTTAAGCCAGGCTTCTGTTAGACATAGGATATGAAAGGAGTGGCTGTCTAGTAGATCCAGGCTTCTGTTAGACATAGGATATGAAAGGAGTGGCTGTCTAGTAGATCCAGGCTTCTGTTAGACATAGGATATGAAAGGAGTGGCTGTCTAGTAGATCCAGGCTTCTGTTAGACATAGGATATGAAAGGAGTGGCTGTCTAGTAGATCCAGGCTTCTGTTAGACATAGGATATGAAAGGAGTGGCTGTCTAGTAGATCCAGGCTTCTGTTAGACATAGGATATGAAAGGAGTGGCTGTCTAGTAGATCCAGGCTTCTGTTAGACATAGGATATGAAAATGGCTGTCTAGTAGATCCAGGCTTCTGTTAGACATAGGATATGAAAGGAGTGGCTGTCTAGTAGATCCAGGCTTCTGTTAGACATAGGATATGAAAGGAGTGGCTGTCTAGTAGATCCAGGCTTCTGTTAGACATAGGATATGAAAGGAGTGGCTGTCTAGTAGATCCAGGCTTCTGTTAGACATAGGATATGAAAGGAGTGGCTGTCTAGTAGAGCATGGAGTTGGCTGGTTTTATTATTTAAGCTCTGCATGTTGAGATGACCTATGAATAATGTGTTTGGAGTTTTAGTAGAGGTAAAAGGGGTGTCAGCCTGGGGTTGGTAGGGCTTGAGTGGGGTGGTGTTGTATGGACCATGGTTGGGATGAATGTTACAATGAAGTAAAGGGTATTGATGAGGGATAAGTAAGAACTTTAGGAGTTTGTAGAGTTTTTTTGAGACTTTCTAGTTTGTTGCAAGGAAATATGGACTAACCTATGACACTTAGGGGAGAGGTAGTGTGAGGTAGAGGTGATGTTAGCATGGCTATGAGAGCTCAGTTGATTTAGAGGCTGTGTTTGTGTTAGGGGATGTGGTAATTATAGAAGGTGTATATGTATAACATTAGCTAGTGAAGCAGACAAGTGGTAATTATAGGAGGTGTATATGTATAACATTAGCTAGTGAGGCAGACACATAGTAATTATAGGAAGTGTATATGTATAACATTAGCTAGTGAAGCAGACACGTGGTAATTATAGGTGGTGTATATGTATAACATTAGCTAGTGAAGCAGACACGTGGTAATTATAGGAGGTGTATATGTGTAGCATTAGCTAGTGAAGCAGACACGTGGTAATTATAGGAAGTGCATATGTATAACATTAGTTAGTGAAGCAGACACATGTGGTAATTATAGGAGGTGTATATGTATAGCTTTAGCTAGTGAAGCAGACACACGTGATAATTATAATAGGTGCATATGTATAGCATTAGCTAGTGAAGCAGACACATGTGGTAATTATAGGAAGTGTATATGTATAACATTAGCTGTGGTAATTATAGGAGGTGTATATGTATAACATTAGCTAGTGAAGCAGACACGTGGTAATTATAGGAGGTGTATATGTATAGCTTTAGCTAGTGATAATTATAATAGGTGCATATGTATAGCATTATATAGGAAGTGTATATGTATAACATTAGCTGTGGTAATTATAGGAAGTGTATATGTATAACATTAGCTGTGGTAATTATAGGAGGTGTATATGTATAACATTAGCTAGTGAAGCAGACACGTGGTAATTATAGGAGGTGTATATGTATAACATTAGCTAGTGAAGCAGACACGTGGTAATTATAGGAGGTGTAGATGTATAACATTAGCTAGTGAAGCAGACGTAATTATAGGAGGTGTATATGTATAACATTAGCTAGTGAAGCAGACACGTGGTAATTATAGGAGGTGTATATGTATAACATTAGCTAGTGAAGCAGACACGTGGTAATTATAGGAGGTGTATATGTATAACATTAGCTAGTGAAGCAGACACGTGGTAATTATAGGAGGTGTATATGTATAAGAGAAACAAGACCAGTATTGATTAAGCTCAGCTTGAGCCATGGGCTGTTTTAAATCCATGGGCCCCCACCATGCTTGTTTTTAGGTCAGTGCATATATGTACAATTTTGAACTCACCTTTATGATAGTTCTTAAATATGCATTTAGAGGAATATTTTGAATTATATTTGTTTTTTGATAAAGCAGTATTGGTTTGAATGTTTGTTCTGAAGTTGATTAGTACTGCATATTTTCTTTTAAAACAAAACTTCAGACAATTTAAACCATAAAATGCCAACTAAACTCCCCCCTTATTATCTACCAATATAGTCACACATTTCTCACAAATAAGTTCTTTCAGGTTGCTAGACGATAACTAAAAGATAAAGCAGATAGTTGGCAGTTTCCGTTCATAAGGGCTACTAATAAAAAATCTACTCTCCATTCCAGATGGCGTCAAGGGCAAATGGAAGGAGTACATCAAAAGCCTTCTGAATGCATACCTCTCAACCATTTAATTCAAGAATTCTGGACAAGTCCAAAAATACTAAGGGGGCAAAGACCCAAAATCAGGAACAGATTTTAAATATAGTTCTTATAAACTTAGTAAGTTGATATAATAATGTTTTTTTTTTTTTTGCATTTGCATGTATTTTTTGTAGGATGTGAAGTTCTGAAATTCAAATGTCTCTCATTATTTAGTAACCTCGATCCTCAGTGATTAGCCAGAAAAACACACATCTTATGAGGATCAGACCAAAAATATAAAGTAAAAATCTGGGCATTCTGCAATATTCTGAACAGTTGAGAAGTATGTCAGAGCAAGCCCTACAGAAGCTCTTCTGTCTGTTACACAGACTGCTGGGAAAGAGGAAGACAATCTCACCCTAGAAGAAGTACCAATTCTGGGTAAGTGGTGGTCTTAAATGAAGTCACTGCAGACAAGACCAAGAATGTTGAAACACTAGGGGAAATCCTCCTGAGGGTATTTGCCACTTTATGGAGATTGAGAGAGAGAGAGAGAGGATGAGATTGAGAGTCATAGCTCAGATGAGTGGGGAGTAAGTACTCTGGTGTCAGTCTATCAGAACAAAGATGATACAATTGCAGACAGCACAATGCTATCACACTCCTCTCACTCTGTATTAAAGATCTGCAGGGCAATTGATTCATGAATATGCAGAGTAGTAGAAAGTAAGGTGGGAGATGAGCAGTTCAGATGTAGGTCAGGATGCAACACAACTAAGCTGATATTTGAAGTTAGACGGGGAAGAAGATGAAGACGAGGGAAAGTCAAGCTGGACATTCCTAGATTTGAATGATACGTATCCTATGGTCCCAACAAAGTTTATTTGGCCATTTTGTGATGGCTCAAAGTCACAAAAACATTGTTATAGGAACTTCTGCAAACAATAGGGGATTTGGAAACAAAACTGAAGGCACATGGGATGAAAATGAGTAGAGAGAAGGCAGTGCTTATGGACATAAATGTGGAATATCAAAAAGAAGTCTGAAAATTGAGAAGAAAAAACACTGGAGTGGACTTCATGTGTTTGTAAGGAATGGGGGAGGCGAGTAGAAGTGTGAATCAGTGTTTCTGCAGCTGGGGGGGGGGGGGGGCTAGAGGGGCAGTCTGTCCTGAGCGACACTTTTTAAAAAAAGTAAAGCTGTTTTAGGGGTTTTTTTTTTTGGCCTGGTGGCTGGCGTGGCAAGGCAAAAGTCCATTTGGCTGAGTTGCACACCATGAGGATCACGTCAGTCACCCTGCTAGACAGGGGTCCAGGGAAGTAAATAGTGTGGGAAGAAATAGCCAGGGAATTGTTATGGCTAGACTTGTATAGGCCCTAGGGCCGATAGCCTAGTACCAACCTATGAACCTATGATACATCTGCATACAGCAGCAGGCCAGCAGGCAGCTCTTTGATGGTCACCTAGTTGTAGTCACAGACCAAAATGTGGAACAGTGTGGGAAAGCTAGAGGGAACCTTGGGCTGGATAGAAGAATATGCAAAAAGCCAGAAGGTAAACACTAGAATCAGAAATTGTAAAACTAAGACATTAGTTTAGATGTTAAGAATGTATGGCCACTCTTACTGCAATCGTCCTATTACAAAGTCAGCACTTATCAGTATCAGTACAATCAATCCCTAGTTAACATGAACATCAGCCTACAGTCCTGTTCGCTGGATAGAATGAAGTAATGAATGCAGCTCCAAAGGCGAATCTGATATATAATCCCACTATGACATTCTCTCAGTGCAGGTAATTTAAAGAGCAAGCAGTAGGTGTTTCATTCCATTGATCTTTCCCTCCAACAGAATTCTGTAATCTACTCATGTCACCAAGCATTTACACTTGTTTTTCTTCAGATGCTTTCATTTATTCAGTTGCACAAGTTATTGGCCCCTCCCATGGTGAAGCATTGTCTATGACTGTTGCTCCTGGTTTTGCTGTGGTACAGTTTGCTCTGCTGATTCTACCTTTGACAGCTCTGGTCTCATATGACCTTCATAGGTTCATATGTTGGTACTAGGCTATTGCCCTAGGGCCTATACAAGCCTAGCCATAACAATTACCTGGATATTTCTTCCCATAATATTTTCTTCCCTGGACCCCTGTCTAGCAGGGCGACTGACGTGATCCCCGGTGTGAATTTCCTATCTCCCATCCAATCATCAAGGTTCCTTTAGAAGAGGGCCAAGGAGGTGCTCTCCTATCCCTCCAGCATGTTTTGTTCATTGTGATGATAAGGTTTAGACCCCTGGAGCATGTGTCTCTGAGGGATTGGGATTTCTTTTAAGTGTAGCATGTCCAACAGCTCTGGGTTTGACATGGCCGTGTATGTTAAGCAGAGATCACCTGTGAGTAGACGATATGCGACAGAGTATAGGTGGAGTTTTTTTAGATGGTCAGCATAGGCCATCTGCTTTAGGCCTGTGATTCTTTTAGTGAGGTATTTCTGTGGCCTTTCCAGTTGTTGCAGATGTCTTGAGAGGTACATACCAAACAAGGCGTTGTATTCTATAATTGGTCTAATGAGGGATGAGTGCAGTGGGACAATGACCTCCTTTTTTCTGGATGAAAAGCCCTTAGTGATGAGGTGTGCCACATAGAAGGATTTCCTGACTGTTGTGGTGATGTGGTTATCGAAATTGAGACCACTATCCACCTGTGTCCCTAAGTCTCTTATCACACTTTCGGTGTTTAGTGTACTGCCACCTATATGGTAATTCATGGATACATGTTTTTTTCCCAAAGGGGATAACTATACATTTCTTGGCATTGAGCTTGAGCCCATGGCTCTGGCACCAAGCATCTGTTTCTGTAAGGCCCTTTTGTAGAGTATCCACATTATTTGGGGATTCAATAATGGCTCCCGTTTGCAGTTATCTGTGAACTTTGTTAGCCAGAGTCCCTTAGTGTTGGCCTGACTTCAGAGATGTAGATGCCAAGCAAGAACAGTCCCAGGACTGAACCCTGAGGTGCTCCCCTTGTCACTTGTCTGGAGCTGGATTTGGAATCGGCTACTTTTACAGTGTGGGTTCTGTCAGTAAGCCAGTTGGAAACCCATCGAGCGACGTAGAGATTAATGCCCAGCTTAGTAAGTTTATCTATGATTCCAGAGTGGGGGATGGTGTCAAAGGCCTTGGCAAGGTCCAGATAGGCTGTGTGGACCACCTTACCCCTGTCCACGGCTCTGGAGACTGATTCGAAGAAGTCAATCAGGTTCAAAAGACAAGATCGACCCTTCACAAACCCAACCTGGGTGGGGTCTAGTGTTTGAAGGTTGCCAATGTCTTTGTTTATAAGTTCCATGATAATACATTCCATGGCCTTGCAGATCAGGATCGTCAGACTGATGGGGGGGGGGGGTAGTTCCTGGGATCCAAAGTGGATCCCCCTTGTGGAGTGGGATAACTGTAGCTGTGTGCCACTCAGTGAGCATGAAGCCTGAGGTGAGGCTATGATTAAACATGACACTTAGGTGAGGTGCCAGTTCATTTTGTAGTTCATGTAGTACATAGCCTGGGATGTCATCTGGTCCCATGGATGCTGTATTCTTAGCTTTGGAGAGTGCGTTTTTTTACCTGTGTGGCTGTTATTACCAGAATTTGGCAATCTTTCGGTATTGAGATGGGCCCTTTAGGGTGTAAGAGGGGGGTGAGGTTTGCACTGAATCGATCTGCCAGGATATTGGCAATATCCTTGGGATCAGTATATTTAATGCTATTCTGTTGTAGCTCAGAGCAGATCTGAGCATTGCCATTTATATTCTTGACATATCTGTAGAATGCCTTGTAGTTGTCTCTGGTATCTTTGGCAATTTTATTTTCGGAACTAGCTTTGGAGGATTTTATGAGGGATCTCAGCTTCTTACTGAGGCTGGTAAGGGAGTTCTTTGCATCCTGGGATTTTTCTTTTTTCTGCAACAGTTTCTTCCTTTTGTTGTAAAGTTTGTTTATGGCAGGGGACCATCAGATTGGCTTCCTTTTTTTGGATGAGAGCATCTTGGTTCTATTTGGGATGGCACGATTCATGCATGAGTGGATGTGCTCATACAGTGCCTTAGTGTAGGATTCAGCAGTTGAACTTTCAGTTCCCGTCTGCATGGGTGTCATGATGTTTGTCACTTCTGACTTGAGTAGCATGAAGTTGGCTTTGGAGAAGTTTTTTACAGAGATTTCCTTACTGGGGGGTGGGGGTGGGATGTGGATGTCAAGGATTGCTATTCTTCATGACTATCATTATTGTTTGCTATTATGTAATTTTAATATTTTTTTCTCTCAGTTGTCAATTCCCATTACCAACATAAAGCAAAGAAAAGAGAGTGGTGCTGCTTTTAGAAAAAAGAGAGAGGTGAGGGAAGAAGCACTAAAAAAGAATGAAGATGTGCTATTGAAATAACTCAGTTGTGCTACACCTGAAGCAGTTTCTGAATTAAATCCAACTTTTACTTCATTAGTTCATCAACTTCAAGAGATGAAGTGCA
The DNA here is from genome assembly GCF_019279795.1 of Protopterus annectens. Lineage (NCBI taxonomy): Eukaryota > Metazoa > Chordata > Ceratodontiformes > Protopteridae > Protopterus > Protopterus annectens. The sequence continues at coordinate 1,510,315,067 of NC_056726.1, forward strand.
TGACAAACAAAAATATTCTGGCCGTTAACTTAAAAGATGTTGGTCTTTGGCCAAGCAAGATTAATGAGGACACACAGATGTTTGCACATCAAGGTGTGTCTGTGGTTTAACACCTAAATTCTCATTTCAGTGAAGTGATTCATCAAGGTGTGTCAATCAAAGGACAAAACAGAAAACTTACATGCAACTGTTTTCTTCAAACCCTACTAAATGATGAAAAAATGTTGAGATCATGGTTGATTTACTCTCCTCCCAAGGAAGCTCTTTACTGCTTTTATTGCAAACTGTTTTTGGACAGAAGTTATTCAAATTTTGATTTTGTGCATGGATTCAATATGTGGAAAAACCGGAATCATAAAATATCTGAGTGTGAATAAAGTGTGGCCCATGTTCAGAAATTCACACAGTGGATGGAGTTGGAAATTAGGACTAATTGTGGAGCAACTCTTCATAAAAAAAAAAAAATCAGGAAGTTATTGAAAACAAATTGAAGAACTGGAGGCAAATTTTTCAAGATTGTTGGACATAATTAGATTCCCAATGAACAGAATTTGGCATTACTGGGTCACCAAGAAGGAATTAACCAATGAAACTGATGTTGATTCGGAATTGATGGGGAACAGAGGAATTTTTTTATCAAATTAGTGCATTTGTTTGGCAAAATATGATGCAGTGCTTGGAGAGCCTAAAATCCAAAATGAATTTATAGAAATTCTGGGAAATAAAGTAAGAAGCAAATCGATAGAACAAGTTAAACAGGCCAAGTACTATTCTATAATGGCAACACTCCTGACATTTCTCATAAGGATCAGACGAGCCAGGTCTTGTGCTATTTTGTAATTGATGTAGCTAAAGTAAAAGTAGTGGAATCATTTGTTGATTTTATCAAAACAAAAGGTAAAATCACTGAGAATATTTCAAATATGATTTTGGAAAAAACTAGAACATGATGGAATTGATATTCAAAATTGTAGAGGACAAGCTTATGACAAGGCTGCTATGATGACTGGACAATATACTGGCATTCAGAGATGCATAAAAGAAGTTAATAGAAAAGCAGAGCTTGTTCCATCTACTAATCATACGCTGAATTTGCCCGGTCTACATGCAGTTTTGATTGCTATAAATACAGTCACCTTTTTGGAACTTTGGAGCATTTGTTCATGTTTTTTTCATCCTCAACTCATCGTTGGGATAGTCTGACTTTGGTCATTTCTCAAAGTCTCAAACACGTAATAGAATCTTGGTGAAGTGCAAAGACAGAAGCTGCAAATGTCATAAAACAATTCTCAGGCATTTTAAAAGCTTTAGAATGAAGTAGTGAAGAAGAAAATACTGGCGTATGACTTGCTGCATTGCGATCGTTTTTCTTTCTGTGCTTGTGGGAATCTGTTCTTCTAGAAATTAACAACTTAACAATACGCATGCTTACCTACAATCTAAAGGATTAAATATATAGCATCGTGATATAAAACTTGAAGATTTAAAAGCATTTTTAATTGAAAATAGAGATGAGATAGTGAACAGTGCAATAACATATGCCAAAGAAGTTTGCAATGATCTCAGAATAGTCATGGAGGAGCGTCGATGTCGAAGGAAGAAACAAATGTTTGGCAAAGGATTTAGAGATGGTGCTGAATTATTATATGAAACTGAATTGTGAAGGGAAATGTTTTCTTTGCTGAATACAGTGATTCAAGAAATAACTATAACATTTCAGCAGCTTCACGTTCTTGCTGAGAAATATGCATTCCTTATTCCATCGAATCTTTTGAATGATGACTACGAGTGTCGACTACATCATGATCATTGATAAGGAAGAGTTCCTCGGTGAGAGAAATAGACTTCAAAGTTTCATTGCTGTTGCCGCTTAGCAAGATGAAACAGAGACATGGGGGGGAAGGTCCGCTTGAAATTTTACAGTTTATTCAGAAATACAGTCTTGGGAATTCAGTTCCAAATATTGTAATACTGCTGTAACTTTCCTCACAATTGCTGTTAGTGTTGCTAGCTGTGAGAGAAGTTTCTCTAAAGTAAAATTATTTCAGATCTGTTATGAGCACCTTACATTTAAGAAACCATGCCATACTCTCTATAGAACACCAAATGACAGACAAAATAGACTTTGATAATGTCATAGATGATTTTCCTAACAGAAAAGCAACAAAGAAGTATTGTAGATTGTTGCAATTAATAATTATTTAATAGTATAGTTAAAAATGTCATTCGTATTTGTTTTTCTAGATGTCATTTTCATGATGTGTATTATCTTCTATATTCTAGGAGGAGGGCAGTAAAGTCAAAGTCAGCGCTAAGCGTCACAAACTCCAGCTACACTACTGATGCTGAAAAAGCTGAATAGTAAGTTGTAAAAAGCATAGTATGACCGGTGTCTTTCTAAACCTGGTCAGTGAAAGAAGAGCAGGTAAAGTGATGGAGATGAATTAGTTGTAGGATGCAAACTGTGGTACAGACAAAGACTTGAGGAAATCAGAGCAAAAGCCATTGCATCCTCAAGAACAGAAAAGGTCAAGGAGAACAGATTATGGTGGGTCAGTCACACAAGCAAAAGTATAACATGATTTGGGAAAGAACATTTGGGAGAGACAGGAAGAAGACAAGAGGAGACCAGGATGTCCAGCAAAAAGAGGGATGGATTGCATGAATGTAGACCTGAACCAGGTAGGTAAGACAGTCAAAGAAGGTAGGATAGTGGCTCTGAAAAGAGAAAAGTAGTGACAGTTAATCATTCATCCAGACCCTGTGTAAAATGGCCAAAAAGGTGTTGAGGATGCTGCTGCTTATAATGGTAATGAAGGGCAGACTATATCTGTAATATAAACCATCATGGCAAATGTATTATACAAGCAGTAAACAAATGAGCAATGATCATAATTATAAATTTCATGGATTTCTACTGTTTGTTTGTGTCTTTCGGCTTTTCCCGGTTAGGGGTCGCCAGAGCGGAACTCCGGTCCGCTAATGATTGGCAGTAGAGTTTTATGTGCTGGCTTGCCGGGCTTAATGCACAACCTTCAGCGAAGGAGGATTTCTACCGTATTAGTGATTTTTAGAAGAGGCGATATTTTAAAAATGTGCTTTTATAGGATGAAATAAAGTGGCGCAATTTGTTAATGTGTGGCACAGTGACACAGCACTTAAATTTGTGGCGCAGTGGCACAGCACTTAGCATTGCTGCATGATGCTGTGTACTTCTATAGCCTCATTCTTGCCTGAGTACACCCAGTATAGAGTCTGTCTCTTCTCTCTGTGTCTGTGCTCACCAGGTGCTCTGTTTTCTTCACATTGCCCATCATGGGGGGGGGGGGCAGTTGATATAATGATTAAGGTATTTACCTCACACATGTAAAGTACGGAATTTGATTCTACCCTCTAAGTATTGGCTAGTCTTGTAATAGACTGTAGGCTATTAGCCTAGTATTTTCCTATGAACCCTAGAAGTGAATGTATGGATCCTCTAAATTGTCTTTAGGCATGCCTCATGACATTGTGTGTGCTTGTGTCTGTGTTAGCATGACTGCTCACTCGTGTGTTAAATGTGTGCGTGCAATCGCATATGTGTGCATGCATTTGCATGAGCAAGTGTGTATGTGTATTGTCTGTGTATTTGTGTGTGTGTGTGTGTGTGTGTGTGTGTGTGTGTGTGTGTGTGTGTGTGTGTGTGTGTGTCTGTGTATGTCGAGTGCTCACTAATGTGTCTTGAATAAATGCGCATGCATGCACGTGTGTGTGCTCACATGTGCATGTACGAGTGCTTCCATTTGTGTATTGTCTGTATGTGTGTGTATATACACATTCATGCATGCATATATGTGTGTGTGTGCGTGTGTGTGTGTGTGTGTGTGTGTGTGTGTGTGTGTGTGTGTGTGTGTGTGTGTGTGTGTGTGTGTGTGTGTTGTGTGTGTGTGTGTGAGCATGCGTGCTTGGTCATGTATGTTAAATACCTGTGTATGTGTGTGCATGAGCATGAGCACTCGTGCATGTATATTGAATACGTATGTGTGTGTGTGTGTGTGTGTGTGTGTGTGTGTGTGTGTGTGTGTGTGTGTGTGCATGCTTGCATGCATATATATATATGTGTGTGTGTGTGTGTGTGTGTGTGTGTGTGTGTGTGTGTGTGTGTGTGTGTGTGTGTGTGTGCGCGTGTGTGTGCGTGCTCGCATGCATGTGTGTGTGTGTGTGTGTGTGTGTGTGTGTGTGTGTGTGTGTGTGTGTGTGCACGCGTGTGTATCTGCAGAACAGGATAAGATTTAATGCCTTGTACCCAGTGAGGGCCAGACCAGACTCCCATGACCTTGCTCTGGATTAAGTGAGCGATAAGATGAATGGCTGGATGAATAAATAACAGAATGACAAGTTTATTATTCTAATACATTTACAGTTGTCTAATTATTACAGTATAAGCATTTTATATGTCATTTGAAAGAAATCTTATTATGAAAGCTTTGTTTTATGCTTTTACTCCGTGTGAGAGATTGTCATTGTGAAATATATGATGTGCTGAGTACACTAGTCGTGTAGCTCTTTATCAACATTTTCAGTTTATTTTGGCTTGTGTTGTTTTCCCTTTCTGAGTATTTGATGGCATTTTGTTTTAAAACAGAAAATCCTGTGCCCAGAATATCAAAACAATAACATATTATACCTAAACTAACCAGAAAGCTCCCCCTACCAAATGCAAAATCAAACAATATTAAAAACACTTGCCAATAAAGAACAACTCATCAAAAGCAAAATAAGAAAAAATATAGTTAATGCCCTTAAGATACTTTAGCCAAAAAAATCCATTACTCACCCCTATCCATAACTTTGTGGACTGCTCCTTCGGCTGTTTACATTATGTCTGAAACATTCATATAATTCTCCAAAGCCAAATGTTCATATATACACAGTATCGTATCCTTACCAAACATTTCTTTATTAAACAGAGCAGAGCCACACCTGTGTGTTGCTGTCCTTTAGCTGATTCTGTCTCTTTGTGAGCTCAAGGACTTTAGCACTCTAGGCCTGACTGCCAAAAACTGCTTCTTCAAGTACTTGTAAATTCATATTCATTAATTCCGTAATGATGTTTATCCTGTATAATGTCCTCATTTTTCTTGTGTCATTGATTTTTTCCCAGCATCAGTGTTTTCTCTAGTGAAACTTGTGTTCATTTTATGTAGCTAAAGTACTTGAGTTTTACTTTTACTATAGATTTATATGTTCACAGAGGTTAATAATAGACAATTCATCCAGTGGACCATTTGTAGCCTATCCATAGATTTTTAGTCATAGTACACATTTACAAAAATAATTAATAAAATAAGTAGCTTTGGCTAACAATTGACAAAGATTTTAACAATTGGCTAAGCTTCTGGTGTCATTCAAAGGGGATCCAGTGTCTGTCAGCCTGTGATGACATGCTCGACAAGCCACGCTGCTTTGCTAGAGACGGCTTGCACCTGTCACCCTTAGGCTTTCGAATACTGGCCAAGGCTCTTGCCATCCCCATAGTGCCTTTTTTAGGTTCAAAGGTAGGTACTAGGCTATCTGCCCTAGGGCATTTATAAGCCTAGCCAGAATGTGTTGGCTTTCCTCCACCCTTTTAGACTAGATGCCTGAGCCTCTGTCCAGCAGGGCCATAGAAGTGATCCCAGAAGTAAATTTATGATTTCCCATCCACTCATCTTGATTTCTCTTGAAGAGGGTCAGCGAGGGGCTCTGCCTAACATGAACCAGGATTCTATTCCAGAGTGAGGGAAGCCTCTGGGATATGAATCTATCCCTTCAGCATGTCCTATTTATTGTTGTGCTGAGGTTTAAATCCATGGAGCGTGTAGCTCTAATGGATTTGGCTTTTGTGAGGTGGAGCATGTCCATCAATTCTGGGTTAGACATGGCCTTGTACGTCAGGCAGAGATCACCTCTGAGTAGGCAGTAAGCAACTGACTAGACCTGGAGTTTCTTTAGTCGAGCTGCATAGGGCATCTGTTTGAGGCCCACGATCCTCTTGGTGAGGTACTTTTGAGGTGTCTCCAGCTGTTGCAGGTGTCGAGTAAGATACATCCCAAATGGGGCATTGTACTCAATTAAGGGCCTGATGAGTGATGAGTAGAGGGGCACAATGACCTCTCTTGATCTAGATGTGAACCCTTTTCTGGTTAGGTGAGCTATATAGAAGGTTTTTCTAACCACTTTGGCAATATGATTGTCAAAGGAGAGGTTACTATCTACTTGGGTCCTCAGATCCCTAATTACTTCTTCTGTACTTAGTGGATTACCTCCTATGTGGTAGTTTGTGGGCACTTTGTTTTTCCCAAAGGGGATGACTATGCACTTTTTGGCATTTAGCCCGAGGCCATGGTCCTGACACCAGGCATCCATCTCCGTAAGACCCTTCTGGAGGATGCTTGTGTCAGCCGGAGAGTCGATTATGGCTCCAAGCTTACAATCATCTGCGAACTTGGTCAGCCACAGTCCTCCCATGCTTGCCTGTACCTCAGAGAAGTATATACCGAACAAGAGGGGTCCCAGGACTGAGACCCGTGGGACGCCACTTGCAACCAGTTTAGAGTCGGACATGGCACCTGCAACTCTGACCATATGAGTTCTATCCCTGAGCCAGTTTGCAACCCATCGTGTGACATATGGGTTGATATTTAAGCTGGTAAGCTTATTTATGATGCCAGAGTGGGGTATTATGTCAAAGGCCTTTGCGAGGTCAAGGTAGGTTGTGCAGACTACCTTTCCCTCATCTATAGCTTTGGTAGCTATTTCAAAAAAGTCAACTAGGTTTAGGAGGCAAGATCTGCCTTTAACAAAGCCGACTTGGGTAGGGTCCAGTGTCTGGAGGTTCCCAGTGTCTTTGGTTATGAGATCCATGATGATGTGCTCCATAGCCTTGCAGACCAGGCTAGTCAGGCTTATAGGGCGATAGTTCCCGGGATCCGTTCTGGCGCCACTTTTGTGGAGTGGGATTACTGTTGCTGTATGACATTCTTTGGGTACATAACCTGTGGTAAGGCTGAGTTGGAATGGTGAGTTTATGTGAGGGTTTAGTTCTTTTTGGAGCTCGTGTAAGACGCAGCCCGGGATACCATCCGATCCCATTGATGCTGTGTTTTTTACTTTGGAAAGGGCTGCTTTCACCTGTGTGTCTGTGATGTCTGGGGGACTGCATTCTTCTGGGATAGACACAGGCCCTTTTGGGGGGGAAGGGGGGGTAAAGTTTGCACTGAACCTGTCCTCCAGGATGTTGGCAATGTCAGTGGGTTCAGTGTATTTTGTGCCATTTTGCACCAGCTCAGAGCAGATCTGAGAATTGCCACCCAGATTCTTGACGTAGCTAAAGAACACCTTGTGATTATCTTTAGAGTCTTTGGTGATTTTTCTTTCGAAGCTAGCCTTCAATGATTTTATGATGGAGCGAAGTTTCTTGCTAATACTGATCAGGGATGCCTTCCCTTTTTGGGATTTTTCCCTATCATGTAATAGTTTCCTCCTTCTGTTGTATAGCTTATTTATGGCTTGGGTCCACCAGACTGGTCTCCTGTTTTTGAAGGAGTGAGTCTTGGTTTTACTTGGGATGGCACTATCCATGCATTCCTGTAGGTGCTCATAGAGTGCATTTGTAAAGGATTCTGACGTTTGGATAGCATTTTCCATTTGCCTGGGGGCTTTGAAACTTTCCACCTCAGTCTTGAAAAGTGTGAAGTTTGCTTTTGAGATATTTTTCACAGTGGTTTTCTTGGCTGGTGGTAGGGTCAGAATGTGGATGTCCATTGTGATTAGTTTGTGGTCTGATCTTACCAACGAGGGGTTTACCTCTGGTATGGAACAATGATCCCCCATGTTGGTGATGACCAGGTCCAATATGCTGTCCCCTCTTGTGGGAGTGGTGACCAGTTGTTCCATGGTGTTTGAGTTTATAAACTCCAGGAATCGTTGGGCAAAGGAGTTGGGACTTGAGTAGTTTTCCCAGTCAATGTTTGGGTAGTTGAAATCCCCCAAAATCATGGTGTTTGGTGAGACCTTCATATTCTCCAGTGTTCTCAGGAATGCCGAGTGGGGGTCCTGAGACATGGTGGGTGATCTGTAGCAGGCTACAAACTGAAAAGCAGTTTTGCCCACTGTTAGTTGCACATGGAGGGTCTCCGATGCCTTGTGCAGTGCCACTAACCTGGAGGTGTGGGTATCCTTGAAGATGGATACTCCCCCACCTTTAGTATTTCGGTCCGAGTTCTGAGACCAAAAAGCATGGTATGAGTTGAATCCTGGTAGTGCTGGTGTGCTCTCTGGAGCCTTGAACCAGGTTTCTGTTACTGCACAGATATTGATTTTCTCCATACTGAGGAGTACCTCGAGTGCATGCATTTTGAGGTTTAGACTTCTGGCGTTGAGTAGCATTGCCCTTAGTTTGTTGTTTCTGGTATTGTCTATGGAGGTGGGTTTGTCTTTTGAGCCTTGCCTAAAAAAGGCACTATGGGGGTGGCAAGATCCTTAGCCAGTATTCGAAAACCTAAGGATGACAGGTGCAAGCCGTCCCTGGCGAAGCAACGTGGCTTGTCGAGCATGTCATCCCAGGCTGACAGACACTGGATCCCCTTTGAATGACACCAATAGCTTAGCCAATTGTTAAAATTGATCATTTTGTCTTTATACTGTGGCATCAATCTTGGTGAGGGCAAGATGCTACTCAGGGTCAGGGTCATACTAGCCTGGGCTACATGATCAGAGAACTCCTCTATGTCTGTTTTCATGTAGTCCAGGGAGGTATGTCTCATGTCATTCACACCAACATGGACAATGACAAAGTCATATTTATTCCTGCTGTGGAGTGACCTGAGTGCTTGTGTTATGTGGCGAATCCTGGCACCTGACAGGCATCTTATAGTGACCTTCTCCTTGTTCAGTCTGGTGAGTGGGACGTCAGTGTGCCTGACAATATTCTCCTATTATTAGTGTATTAGGTGCGTTATTTAGCCTTAAGGGCTGCGACTGTGTGGCACACTGACTTTGTGAAGTATGTGATATGTGAAAGTTTTTGCGGGGTAGTGGTTGCTTGGATGTCTGCTTTAGACAAGGCTCAAAAGACAAACTCACCACCGTAAATAGCACAAGTAACAAAAAACTGAGGGTAATGCTACTGAATGCCAGAAGTCTAAACCTCAAAATGCATGCATTCGAGGCACACCTCAGTATGGATAAAATCGATATATATGCAGTAACAGAAACCTGGTTTAAGGCTCCAAAGAGCACCCCAGCACTACCAGGCTACAACTCATACCATACATTTAGGCCACAAAACCCGAACCGAAATACAAAAGGTGGGGGAGTATCCATATTCATCAATGATACCCACACCTCCAGATTAGTGGCACAGCACGATGCTTCAGAGATCATCCACGTGCAGCTAACAACGGGTAAAACTGCTATTCAAATTATAGCTTGCTACAGATCACCCACCATGTCCCAGGATCCCCACTCCGCATTTCTGGAAACACTGAGAAACATAAATATCCTACCGAACACCCTGATATTGGGTGATTTCAATTAAACAAACATTAAATGAGAGAACGACTCAGATACAAACTCCCTTGCTCAACATTTCCTAGAATTTATAAACTCAAATGCCCTGGATCAACTGTTCAACACCCCCACCAGAGGTAACAACATATTGGACCTGGTCATCACCAACATGGGCGACTAGTGTTCCACACCGAAGGTCAACCCCTCGTTGGTTAGATCTGACCATAAACTAATCACTCTGGATATCCACATTCTGCCACCACCCCCAGTCAAATAAACCAGCATGAAAAACTTTTCAAAAGCAAACTTCACATTACTTAAATCCGAGGTGGGAAGTTTCAAAGCCCCCATGCTAAAGGATAACGCTATCCAAGCTGCAAAATCCTTTACTAATGCACTCTACGGGCACTGACAAGAATGCATGGATAATGCTATCCCAAATAAAATGAAGACTCATTCCTCCAAGAAAAGGAAACCAGTCTTATGGACCCCTGCCATAAACAAGCTATACAGTAGAAGGAGGAAACTAGTACAGAAAAGAGTAAAATCCCAAGAAGGGAAGACATCCCTGATCAGTATCAGCAAGAAACTACGTTCCCTCATAAAATCATCCAAGTCTAGCTTCAAAAGAAAAATTCCCATGTACTCCAAAGATAAACACAAGGCATTCTTTAGCTATGTCAAGAATCTAAGTGGCAATTCTCAGATCTGCTCGGAGTTAGTGGAGAATGGCACAAAATACACTGAACTGACTGATATAGCCAACATCCTGGAAGACAATTTCAGTGAAAACTTCACCCCCCTCTCACCCCCAAAAGGGACCATAACTATACCAGAAGAATGTAGTGCCCCTGAAATCACAGACACTCAGGTTAAAACAGCCCTCTCCAAAGCCAAAGCCTGGGACACTGTCCAGTCCCATTGATGCTGTGTCCTACACGAGCTCAGAGATGAACTAACCCCTCACCTAAACACACTGTTTAAACTCAGTCTCTCCACAGGCTATGTGCCCACAGAGTGGCGCACAGCAATGGTTATTCCGCTCCACAAAGGTGGAACCACAATGGACCCCGGGAACTATCACCCTATAAGCCTGACTAGCTTGGTCTGCAAAGCTATGGAGCGCATCATCATGGATCTCATTAACAGAGACATTGGAAACCTCCAAACATTGGACCCTATCCAGTTCGGCTTTGTTAAGGGCAGATCATGCTTCCTAAACCTGTTGGACTTCTTTGAGACAGTTACCAAGGCTATAGACAAGGGAAAGGTGGTCCACACAGCCTACCTAGACCTCACAAAGGCTTTCAACATCATTTCCCACTCAGGTATTATAGACAAGCTCACCAGCCTTTACATAAATCCCTACGTCATGATGGGCTGCCAACTGGCTTATGGACAGAACCCACATGGCAAGAGTTGTGGGAGCTAGGTATGACTCTAAACTGGTTACAAGTGGCATTCCCCAGGGCTCAGTCCTAGGACCCCTCCTGTTTGGCATATACTTCTCAGAGGTACAGGCAAGCACAGGAGGACTATGGCTGACTAAGTTTGCAGATGACTGCAAACTAGGGGATATAATTGACTCTCCGGCTGACACAGACATCCTCCAAAAGGGTATCACTGAGACAGATACCTGGTGTCAAAACCATGGCCACAAGCTAAATGCCAAATAGTGCATAGTCATCCCTTTGGAAAAAACAAAGTACCTACAAACTACCACATAGGTGGCAGCCCCCTAAATACGGAAGATGTAATAAGGGATCTGGGGACCCAAGTAGACAGTAACCTCTCCTTTGATAATCACATTGCCAAAGTGGTTAGAAAATCCTTTTATGTGGCCCACCTAATCACAAAAGGGTTTGCATCCAGATCAAAAGAGGTCATTGGGCCCCTCTACACATCACTCATTAGACCCATCACAGAGTACAATACCCCATTTGGGATGCACCTTACAAGACACCTGCAACAACTGGAAAGACCACAGAAGTACCTCACCAAGAGGATCACTGGCCTCAAGTAGATGCCCTATGCAGCTCCACTGAAGAAACTCTAGCTGTACTCAGTTGCATACCGCCTACTCAGAGGTGATCTCTGCCTGACATACAAGGCCATGTGCAACCCAGAATTGATGGACACGCTCCACCTAAAGAAAACCATATCGCCTCGAGCCACATGCTCCAGGGATCTAAACCTCACCACAACAATAAATAAGACGTGCTGGAGGGATAGATTCCTGTCCCAGAGACTTCCCATGCTCTGGAACAAAATTCCAATCTACATTAGGTGGAGCTCCTCACTAACCTCTTCAAGAGAAACCTTGATGAGTGAATTGGCTAAGCTTATGGTGTCATTCAAAGGGGATCCAGTATCTGTCTGCCTGGGATGACAAGATTGACAGACCATGATGCTTTGCCAGAGATGGTCTGCAACTGTCGCCCCTGGGATTCAGGTTACTGGCTAAGGCTCTTGCCACCCCTATAGTGCCTTTTTTAGGCAAACTTCAAAGGACAAAACCACCACCGTAACAGGTACAAGCATGCAAAATCTGAAGGTAATGCTACTCAATGCTAGAAGTCTAAACCTCAAAATGCACTCTCGAGGCACTCCTAAAAATGGAGAACATCGATATCTGTGCAGTAACTGAGACCTGGTTCAAGGCTCCAGAGAGCACCCCTGCAATACCAGGCTGCAACTCTTACCACACTTTTCGGCCACCAAACCAGGACCAAAACACTAAAGGTGGAGGAGTGTCAATATTCACCAAGGATATTCACACCACCAGGCTAGTTGGCCAACATAATGTGTCTGAAATTCTCCAAGTGCAACTAACACTAGGTAAGACTGCAATCCAAATTGTAGCTTGCTACAGATCCCCCACCATACCCCAAGATTCTCACTACACCTTTCTAAACATACTGGAAAATATTAAGATAGAACCAAACACCCTAATACTGGGTGATTTTAACTACCCTGCCATTAACTGGGAAAACTACTCATGTCCCAACACCTTTGTGCAACGGTTCTTGGAATTCATAAATTCCAACACCCTGGATCAACTAATCCATAGTCCCACCAGGGGCTCCAATATCCTAGACCTGGTCATTACCAACATGGGAAATCAATGCTCCATACCTATGGTCACCCCCCACATTAGTCAGGTCTGACCATAAGCTAATCACCCTTAACATCCACATCCCACCCCACATCCCAGTAAAGAAACCACCATAAAAAACTTCTCCAAAGCCAATTTCATGCTACTCAAGTCAGAAGTGACAAACTTCATGACACCCATGCAGACGGGAACTGAAAGTTCAACTGCTGAATCCTACACTAAGGCACTGTACAAGCACATCCACTCATGCATGAATCGTGCCATCCCAAGTAGAACCAACATGCTCTCATCCAAAAAAAGGAAGCCAATCTGGTGGTCCCCTGCCATAAACAAACTTTACAACAAAAGGAAGAAACTTTTGCAGAAAAGAGGAAAATCCCAGGATGCAAAAAACTCCCTTACTAGCCTCAGTAAGAAACTGAGATGCCTCATAAAATCCTCCAAAGCTAGTTACGAAAATAAAATTGCCAAAGATTCCAAAGACAACCACAAAGCATTCTATAACTATGTCAAGAATCTAAATGGCAATGCTCAGATCTGCTCTGAGCTAAAACAGAATGGCATTAAATATACTGATCCGAAGGATATTGCCAATATCCTGGCAGATCGATTCAGTGCCAACTTCACCCCCTCTCACCCCCTAAATGGCCCATCTCAATACCGGAAGATTGCCAAATTCCAGTAATAACGGCCACACAGGTACAAAACGCACTCTCTAAAGCCAAGAATACAGCATCCATGGAACCAGATGACATCCCGGGCTGTGTACTACATGAACTACAATATGAACTGGCACCTCACCTAAGTGTCATGTTTAATCATAGCCTCACCTCAGGTTTCATGCCCACTGAGTGGCGCAGAGCTACAGTTATCCCAATCCACAAGGGGGGATCCACCTTGGATCCCGGAAACTATTGTCCCATCAGTCTGACAAGCCTTATCTGCAAGGCCATGGAGTGTATTATCATGGAACTTATAAACAAAGACATTGGCAACCTTCAAACACTGGACCCCACCCAGTTTGGGTTTGTGAAGGGCTGATCTTGTCTCCTGAACCTGATTGACTTCTTTGAATCAGTCTCCAGAGCCATGGACAAGGGTAAGGTGGTCCACACAGCCTATCTAGACCTTGCCAAGGTCTTTGACACCATCCCCCACTCTGGAATCATAGATAAACTTACTAAGTTGGACATTAATCCTTATGTCACCCAATGGGTTGCTAAATGGCTTACTGATAGAACCCACACTGTAAAAGTAGCCGACTCCAAATCCATCTCCAGACAAGTGACAAGTGCAGTACCTCAGGGTTCAGTCCTGGGGCCGCTCTTGTTTGGCATCTACTTCTCTGAAGTACAGGTCAACACTAAGGGACTCTGGCTAACAAAGTTTGCAGATGACTGCAAACTGGGAGCCATTATTGAATCCCCAAATGATGTGGATACTCTACAAAAGGGCCTTACAGAAACAGATGCTTGGTGCCAGAGCCAGGGGCTCAAGCTCAATGCCAAGAAATGTATTGTTATCCCCTTTGGGAAAAAACATGTATCCATTAATTACCATATAGGTGGCAGTACACTAAACACAGAAAGTGTGATAAGAGACTTAGGGACACAGGTGGACAGTGGTCTCACCTTCGATAACCACATCGCCACAACAGTCAGGAAATCCTTCTATGTGGCACACCTCATCACACAGGGCTTTTCATCCAGAAAAAAGGAGGTCATTGTCCCACTGTACTCATCCCTCATTAGACCCATTATAGAATACAATGCCCCATTTGATATGTACCTCTCAAGACATCTGCAACAACTGGAAAGGCCTCAGAAATACCTCACTAAAAGAATCACAGGCCTAAAGCAGATGCCCTACGCTGACTGCCTTAAAAAACTCCAGCTATACTCTGTCGCATATCGTCTACTCAGAGGCGATCTTTGCTTAACATACAAGGCCATGTCAAACCCAGAGCTGTTGGACATGCTACACTTAAAGAAATCCCAATCCCTCAGAGCTACACGCTCCAGGGATCTAAACCTTGTCATCACAGTAAACAAAACATGCTGGAGGGATAGGTTCCTGACCCAGAGACTCCCCAGACTCTGGAATAGATTGCCCATACATGTCAAGCAGAGTGCCTCTTTGAACCTCTTCAAGAGGAACCTTGACGATTGGATGGGAGAAAGGAAATTCACCCCAGGGATCACGTCAGTCGCCCTGCTAGACAGGGGTCCAGGAAAGTAAATAATGTGGGAAGAAATAGCCAGGGAATTGTTATGGCTGGGCTTGTATAGGCCCTAGGGCTGATAGCCTAGTACCACCCTATGAACCTATGAATGGGAAACAGAAAGTTTACCCCAGGGATCACTTCAATGGCTCTGCTGGACAGAGGCACAGGAAACTAATCTAAGGGGGCGGCAAAAGCCAACACATTCCGGCTAGGCTTATAAATGCCTTCGGGCAGATAGCCTAGTACCTACCTATGAACCTATGAACCTATTAATAATTTGATGAAGACTTGAGGGGCCACATCCTGAGCAGTGTAAACACGCTTCTATATAGGATGGCAAAGAGGTGACTATAAAGATCATATTTTGCATTCTATTTGAAACCCTGTCAGCCTTAAGCTCCTTTTTACTACAGTAACAATGCTTACCTCTTCCCTAGTTTTACAATAAGCTGTTTATATTGTAGTCAATCAGGCTTTCAAATAAACGGTCTGAATCCTTAAGTTTGATGGT
>NC_056726.1:1510337947-1510457583 GCF_019279795.1 Protopterus annectens
TATTAGTCACAGGAAAAACTGGTAATTTCTGAGCAAAAAAGTTACTGGCTGACACTCCTTAATCAGAAAAAAGAACAACAAACCAGACAAGCTTAGCTGAGACTTCAAAATAACCAAGTGCATTTTAATGATCTAGATAGATCTTAAAAAGGAGCCTTCTTTGCTCCACAGTTTACTTTTGATCTAGAACTTAGGAAGTTTATGCCCTTCATTCAGAATGGAACATCTGGTTATTGTTTTTGAGAAGAACTGCTACCGTTTGGCATATACTATTTCCAGTATAGCACTAGTATTCTGTCCACTAGTCTGGCTGCTTGCAGTGTGTGGACAATTACGCACATGGAAATTATTTGAGTGGATGAAAGGCTGTGGCTGTGTGATGTGACGAAAGCATGAAGCTCAGATCCAAATGCCACAATGTTCTAATATAACACATTTCCACCATGCGGAAGTGTGACAGATAGAGGAAGGACTAGGGTGTGGAATAATTTAATGTTTTGAGTGCATGCTCTTGATTGGTGCATGTGAAAGTGGAACGTAAGTGTATGTGTCAGTGTTTGCAGGTTACTGTTAGAAACAGAGTTTATTTATTTTTATTTATTTATTTAACATTTGTTGTCCGGGAAAGTCCGACTAGGTTCCACAGATCCTGTTTTCAGCGGAGGCCCATGGAGAAATGCTCCAGAAGCACGTCTTTAGAATGTGGGAGGAAACAGCAGTACCCAGAGGAAACCCACACAAATGCAGGGAGAACATGCAAACTCCACACAGAAGGCACCCCAGTCGAGAATCAAACCGCAGAACCTCTTGCTGTGAGGCGACAGCATTAACCGCTGCACCACTGTCACCCCCGCTGAGTTAATGAAGTGGAGAGGTTTATTGTTCAAGATATTTTTTTTGTACGATGTGAGTTTCTCAGTGTTTTGCATAATGATATTGTTACACAAAGGGTTTTTCTGTGGTAAGGTTGTTGTTGTCTTTCGGCTTTTCCCGGTTAGGGGTCGCCACAGCGGAACTCCAGTCCGCTAATGATTGGCAGGAGATTTTTACGGTGCCAAGTTGCCAGCCCAACGTCCAACCTTCAACAAAGGCACACCCATTTAATGCATGTCTTTTGAACATCACCCAACTGCAGGGAGGACATGCAGACTCCACACAGAAGGCACTCCCTGCACTCCAGCCGAGAATCAAACGGGAGAACCTCTTGCTGTGAGGCAACAACGCTACCGCTGCACCACGGCAAACTCAGGGTTAAGGTTAGGGTAAGCATCAAATAGTTACTTCTAAAAAGACAAAGTGAACTTCTTAACATCCTACATGAGATACCTCTCACTGTGTGTGTGTGTGTGTGTGTGTGTGTGTGTGTGTGTGTGTGTGTGTGTATATATATATATATATATATATATATATATATATATATATTTATATATTAATCATTATACGTAAACTGTTTGATATCTTAAATCATTTCATCTTTCAGAATGATCATTTTAAATTAAACTTATGATATATAATATTTTTGCAAATCTTTTTTCTCTGTACTGTTTATTTCAGACTTCAGTCTCTCCCAGTAAATTGTACTTTTATGATGCTGTCTTTTGTTTACGCTATGGTAACTGACCTCCAGTGAAGAGGTCATTCTTTGGTTTTAGTTACCCTTTTTAAAAACTTAGAGGTTTATTATTAATATGTATTTTTCTTTGTAGCTCACTAGCACATTTTAGGTCAGGGGTCGTGATCTGAAGGACTGAGTATTGTAGCGGGTTCCTTTCACAAGTATCCAAGATGAAGTTCTTTCTGAAGCAAATATCTTTTTGTCATGGGGAGTGAGTGATGTGAGTAGTTTTCATTATATTATGTGCTTGGACCATGTGGGATGAGTGAAACAAGTCTTTTTATCTTGTTAATGTAGTCATTTGTTTCATGTATTATACTGCTTACATGGCTGTCTGCCAAACTGAATGCAAGTTTGTTCCCCTAGTGCTTTGAGTAAAGCAGTTTCAGTGTCTGACTCTTTTTATATGCTGAGCTGCAATTGCTTGCTTAGGCCCTATTATTATATATTTGTATCCAGAATATCACAATTGAAGTAATCCTTTGATATGAATTTTTATATTCTCATTGTCAAACCCTGAGAGCTCAGATATATGATTGCTATTTAGAAATTTTAGATGATAAATATTGACAACTGTACCTGCGTAAGTTTACATTTCATTCAGCAATTATTTGTAGATACAATTCTCGTTTCTCAACTTTACGAAACATGATTTTCTTGTCCACTGCTACTGTCCAGTTCTGTCCCATAGAGTTAGTTCACAGGCAACCCCTTCAAAATGTTTTAAAACAAATTAATTTGGTCATTCTGAAATAGTTTTTCAGCTGAGGCCATATAGGAACTAAAAATGACATCATCTTTATATCTTAAATGTTTCCTCAAACCACGGTAATTCAACTTTCTCATATATATGTTTTTCTATACAATATTGTGGTTTGAAGAGTATTATATGTTAGCAAATTACCAAAGAAAAGAAACAGTTGTAGATTATATGTATCTTATTATCATCACAGACTGTCTGAGAAAATTGAAAATAATTTACCTTAATCTGGTAAATGTATTAGTCTGTTTCCATTACCTTTCACTGAAAGATACAGTTTCCTTCATACGATCTGAAGTGTTTGACAAGGGTCCAGAGTCATTAATGCCTACATTAAAACTACACAAAGTGTACACAACCTGTATTCAAGAACATGAAAAGATGAAGTTACTGAGAAGGGTGGTAGGATGTACACTGTAGGACAGGCGAAGAAATTAGAACATAAGAGCAGAAGCCAAAGTAGCTCCAATTGCAGAAAAGGTCAAAGAAAACAGATTACAGTGGTTTGGGCACGTGCAGAAAAGCAGAAAACAATCTGGTGAGGAAGATGTGGGACAGACAGGAAGAAGGTAAGAGAAAACAAAGACATCCAGCAAAAAAGTGGATGGATTGTGTGAAAGAAGATCTGCGACAGTCAGGCATGAATGTCGAAGAAGGCAGGAGTGTGGCACTGAATCGAGAGAGATGGCAAAAGTTAACATGGTACTCCGACCCCATGTAAAAAAATGGGAAAAGGGGGGCAGGGCTGCTGCTGCTGATGATGATAATGATCTGTATTCAAGAACATCTCTACCACATTTTTGTGTTTCTAGTCAATTAGAAAAGTTAGACTCATTGTGCATGTAGTCTACACTTTGTGGTAACCTTTATGAACCCCCCATCAGTATTTAAAGCTGCAAGGCAATCAGTAGGAAAACTAAAATTAGAAGGAAGAAGGTGTGAGTTATGCTTCTGTTGTCTGTTAACTCAGAATGGTGTACATTTAGTCTACACTTATACAATATACTCTGTTGTTCTGTTGTCAGTAAATTTGGTGTGAATTTCACATAAAAAAGTAAAGAAGCCAGAGAAAAAAGTCTGTCACAGTAAAGTAAATACACTTGATCTGTGGACTACAAGGTGAATATTTGCATATTATGTATATCTCTATGGCACTACAGATTACCTGTTACTGCACATGAAAAGATGAGTTGAGTAGAAAAGTGGATCTGAAGATGTTACAGAAGTCATAATTATTTAGATAGGTTTGCTTTAATTGCTGGAGGACAGTTGGGGGTTTGTCTTCACATTGTTTGATTGTGCCACATTTTTTATGAATAGCTAAAACAAAGTGCAGTTAGTGCTATTGCATACTAAATGTTCATAATACATGCTGCATAACACAAAGGTGCCTTATGACATTTACAAGGTACAGGCTGCATGTTAACGAGGATGCTGATCATGAACTCAGTGCACTGAGAAACAAACACAGAGGTAAATGAAACAGATAAATTAGAAAGATGTATAAATAGATACTGAGCGTTAACATATAAGTCTGGAATTTGGGTTGATTTATCACAGTCCTGCTGCTGTCATAGGTTCATGCTAAACAGTCTGTCTGCAGATTATTACATATATTGCCAATATGTAGATGGAGACCAAAAGTAAAAATCAAACCTTATACCTTGTGTCTGTGAGGTAAGCACCAAAGTATTATGGCCCCCAAACATCAATGCAAATGGGCAAAATCTATGAGACCACTTGGTTCCTCTTCTTATCTATTCATCAATGACTTCAGTAGCGGCATTTTCCACTATACGGACTTAAATGCTGGACTACCATTTTACTTGCATCTTCCGTTGAACTCACTTGGCATCAATAATCAGACTTGCATTTCTTTACTATTCCCATGGATTCTTACTGAAGTTATGAACAATGTGCTTGCTGTACATATCATTTGTCTTTCGTTCTTTATCTGTATCCAGATGTCAGCAAGCATTTTTAAATTGATAATGATGTACACTGTAGACCTTTCCTTTTCGCAGAGATAATTTTTTTATTTTATTTCATTTATTTTATATATTTATTTTACATTTGTTTACCGAGATAGTCTGACTGGATACATGTCCATTTTCAGTGGAGGCCCGGGGAGAAAAGCTCCAAAAAACACATTCAACAAACTGTTACATTTTTACAGTTTTAAAACACAAAATAAAAACAAATAAAAATATTTGTACACAGATGTAAACAAATACAACAAACAGATATACACAAACAAATTATTGCGTTTTTACTCAGATGGAAAATTCTAGACAGTCTTAGTATACTAACCTGGTAGTAGATCCAAGGAGATCACAGGATATATAAGTTAAGAAACAAAGTGTAAGCAGATGTCCTCCATGTGCACACAAGTGATGGTTAGAGCTAGACACTTATGATATGCTCTTTCATATTATACTTTCCATCCTGGCTATATATGTGTGTGTGTGTGTGTGTGTGTGTGTGTGTGTGTGTGTGTGTGTGTGTGTGTGTGTGTGTGTGTGCGCGTGTGCATGCATCTGTGTGCGTGTGTGTGTGTGTGTGTGTGTGTGTGTGTGTGTGTGTGCGCGTGTGTTCGCGTGTGTGTGTGTGTGTGCGTGTGCGTGCATCTGTGTGTGTGTGTGCGTCTGTGTGTGTGTGCGCGTGCGTACATGCATCTGTCTGTGTGTGTGTGTGTGTGTGTGTGTGTGCGTGTAAAATCTACGATGAATGCATTGTGGTTACAGAATGTACAATTAACTTACAGTAATCCCAGCAATGGAGATAAACAGCAAAACAAATATTACAGAAGTAACATGAATAACAACAGAAATATCTCCATTAATCTAACCAGAGTCACTATTTCTGGAATAAAACCACATTGTGCTACATGCATATTTCAACTAACTTCAAATTATGCAATAAAATGCAAGGGAGCCTGCTTCGTTTTAAACATTGTATGCAAAGCATCTGTATTACACGATTCTTAGACTTTTGTCTTATTTGCTTATCACGACATTATTTTATACATTGTTGAATATTTAAAGGTATTTTAATACTCTTACGATTTACTATAAAAAAAAATCCTTCTGGAATGTGTCTTCTTACTCATGCAAATGTTTCATTGAAGATAAATCAAACAAATCAAATAATAAATTCAGTAATCTAACCTTCTTCCAGTCATGTCTACTGCTTTGCAAGTTTTCTGCTTGTAATATGCTATTAATCTGTACCCTGTTTGTGTTCCAGTTATCTTTGCTCCTTATCAGTGTGCATGCATTTTAAACATCTAGCAATTAATTACATTTACATACCAAGAGATGGGCTTCTTTGAAAAAGAAACTTTTAACAAAACTATTACTAATAATAGCTGGGCCTTTATATTGCTGTTATCGCCTCTTTCTTTTTGTGATAGGTGATTCAGAGGTCTTTACTCATTTCCTCCAAGTATTTCATGATGATAATCCATCGTGACTTGTGACCAACAGGAAACAGCATGTATGAACATCCACAGCGTCAGAAATATTAAGTACTCCAGAGCAGTAGCAATAGAAAAACAAAAATGTAGTTGTACAAAGCTGCTGGCTGTGAAACATGTAGTTACAACTACTTTAAAGTCTAATGGCTTTGAGAGTCTAGGAAGATCTGTAAACATTTTACAATCAGCAGCAAGCATATTGTTGCTATGTTAAACTTCAGCCTGTCCTCTGCTTACATAGTCATGTCAAATAGTGAAATAATATCAAGGTATGCCAGTATTTGCTATAAAAATAGTAACTTTTACTTTGTATAAAATAGCAGCAGAGTATCTGTTCTGACATTAGCCTCTACACTCAGTGCATTATGGGCTACAGCATTTATCCAAGTCGCAATGCTGTGCATATGCCTGAAAGTTGAAATGCTAATACACATAGACTCAAGTAAATCTGCATTAATCATCACATCTCCCCCTAAGGACAAGAGACGTCTCTGAAATTATGAAGTCTGGATAAATGCACAACCAATGCAGATATTTAATATTCTGGAATGATCCTTTTAGTGCACACATTTAACATTTTTATACACTATTAACCATGCAGTGCTCTAAATATTTTTACATATGCTAAGCTATGATTTTTGATAAAGTAAAACCTTTAATGTAGAAATTACATTAGCAGATCATTTTCTTTACAAGGAAATATTTAAAGCAGTCAGTTACATACCCACATTACTCAACAACACTCTTTAATGAGCTGGCATTTTAATTAACCTAGAAATGGATTTTGTGGAGAGAAAATTGTTAGACAAGCTTTTATAATAATTAGTATGATGCATAGATTTACTCAGCAAAACAGTTTCAACAGACTCAGGAAGTCACACTTGCTTGGACAGCACACAATTTGTCTCCGTACATTCTGAACGTTGAATGTCCATCATTATCTCTGTAACATTTCTGAGGAAATATGAGCACTTAGTCTAGATGTGGTCCTGGCTGTTTTTGACTCGGAGGTTAGGTTTACTCCCAGTAATGGGTATTCGGCTTGCTGTTCATTAGGTACAACTTGAACACACCTCTGATTCCATTTAAGTGCGGCACCATCCCGTTTGCACTTTTTAAGATCTCACCTCCCAAGGTTTTTTACACAGTAGAGCCAGCTTTGTCACACTTTTAATCCTCCTCCTCTAACTTCATGAATAATGGTTGGTCTTCTAGAAGACTAGGCAATGGCTTTGCCAAATGGTGTTCGGCATACAACATTTTGTACAAAGCTTTAACTGTTAGATATTTTTGATTAACTGAAGCATACAAAAATTCAAAATAGCTTTTGGCCCAGGTTTAGATTCTAGCATTAGCGATGGGATGAGGAGCGTTTACTGTTGTATCACCATGTAGATTAGCTCAAAATGACATGAGAGCATTGTGAGAATCAGGTTGTTTCAAGGTTTGTTTTGCAAATGTTACTATACCTTTTATTCACTCCATTTGACTAAGGATAGTGAAAATGTGATGTACTTTGACTAAAACTATAGTTGACAGTGAATTGTTTGAATTTCCTCAATATAAAATGTGTACCCATCTGTAACCAGTTAAATAAACATTTGATATCTCATGAATATGGCCTTGAACCTTGCTGTTATGTTTTCCCTAGCTGCATTTGGTACATATAACATTTCTGTATCATGACAGCACAGTAATATAAAGTAGCTTTGGCCCACAAACTCATATAAGTCAGCCATTATCTTTTGACATGGAACTTACGGTAAGAGTATTAGAGTTAAAAGAGCCTTTCATTGAGCTCTCATGTCATAATTTGCAATCTCCAAATTACTGCTTGTATACGACATTGATATTATAACTCATGATATTTTATGAGGCCTCGGTGCTTTTTGTATTTGTCTTAGCTCTTTCTTATGCTGTGGTGAGGGTGCTTATACATGAGGCATTGTCTTCATGGCTATTGATTAAACCATGCCCTTTTGAACATAGTGGATACAAGTTTGCAATTTGTGGCCATTTTTGGTACCTTGTTTCATCTTCCCTAGTCTGTGGTTAATAACTGGTTTCGTTGTTATAAGCTTTGCACATAGGTGCAACATTTTCTTTAGTTTATTGCAGCAGATGGTCGCATATAAAACTTATGAATAATGTATTAGCCAAGATTAATAGTTTCACAGGAACATAAATTGTTCCAGAACTGAATGCCTCATACTAACATGTAGGTGGCACTTTTTTAAAGTCATAGGACTTGATTAGTGGAACCAGTGGCTTCTGGTCAGTCTGTAATCTGAAACTACCTATCCCTAACAGGTCGTTAGAGAATTTCTCGTATGCTCATGTACTTACAAGGCACTCTTTCTTGATTGTGAATATCTTAGTTTAGCATAGGTTAGCCTTCTGGAGCAATAAGTAACAGGACATAATACTTGGCTATACCTACTAGCATCAGCATATCTTCATAGGTGTTTACTAGACTAATAACCACAAGGGTCTTTTTAAGCACAGTCATGCATCCCAAATCTCTGACAAGTTCTAATACCCTTGATAAGTGCAAGCATGGGCCTGTGAGATTAACCATTTACAGGTTACCTTGTTTGATTCAGAGATAGGGTTGCCACCTTTCCAAATGCCCAAAGTGGGACATTTGTGCTACAAACATCAGATTTTGCAGGGCAAAACATACCCACGGCCAGTACAAAGGACATAACTTCAGTGTTTTGCCTGAATAAAAGTTTATTCTTGTAGCATTTTAGTTCCTTATTCTGTTTCTTATAACATTTAGGTGTTTCAGATACAGAATAACTGTTTAATGCAACTATTACATAAAATATAGAAAATAATTTTGTCCTAAAATCTCAGGACATTTTCCAATTTTTCACATTTTTTGCAGGACACAACTGCTCAAAGAGGGACTGTCACTCGCAAAGTGGGACAGGTGGTAACCCTATTCAGAGACATAGGTGCCAAACCAGGGATGAATTTCCAGTTCCCCATCCAATTCTCCATGTTGCACTTGAATTGGGTTAGGGAGAAACTCTACTTCACATGGATGGAGAATCTGTTCCATAGATGGGGTAGTCTCTGGGATACATAGCTGTCTCTCCAGCAGGTCCTATTTATATCACAGGCAATGGGTAATTCTGGTGCTGTTTGGTTTGTGGATGTGCAGGATATCCATCAGAGTGGGGTCTGACAATGCCCTGCATGCCAGGCATAGATCTCCCCACAAAAGCCTGCAGGAGAGAGAATACAGGGATAGGGCCTTGAGGCAGTCTGCATAGGACATTTTACTTATAGCCTGTATTCTTTTAGTGTGGAACCTCTGTGGATGTTCCAATTGTAAGTTGTTGGTTTTGTAACATCATAGTATGGCAGCAATGAAACTGTTGTTATAATTTCTTTCACTTTGATTGAAGCTTGGGGTTGAGCATTTCCCACACAACAAGTGCACATCTTTCACACACCAAAAACAATGTTTCGATGAAGGAAAACAAGCAAACATCTTCAATGGAATAATTTAAAATCTGTATTTAGCAATTTCATGCTAAAGTATATGACAATGGAGTTCATCATAATAAGCAAAAAAATGCACCAAAGTCCAATTTATATTCCTAAAGTCACATGACTGAGGTCATATGATAGAATATAATTATCACCTTAAAGGTGTCAGCTTAAAAAAATCATTTTATTCTAATCTGAAGATTAAGTTCAGGTTAACTGTCAATATTCAATTTGCTAAAATAATTAATTTCCTTCTTAAATTGTCTCAAATTCCCCTGCCCTCTGTTTAAAGGGTACATTATACAATTCAGAGGATGCAGGATTACAGCCTTCTAATAACACACATTTTATAACATGTTAGTATAGAGCATTACTAACATGTTTTGTTATACACATGTTCATAAATGTGTTTTGTTTATTGCTCAGACTGTTTTATCTACATAAGAGTAACTGTATACTGTGGAAATTGCAATATATATAATAAACTAACTTCCATAATTAAAATGTTCCTTTACTGGTATTGCCATCTTATAGTTTTCCAAGTTTACAAAAGGGTCTTCAGAAACATATCTACATTAGTTATGTATAACACATTT
Source organism: Protopterus annectens (assembly GCF_019279795.1). NCBI lineage: Eukaryota > Metazoa > Chordata > Ceratodontiformes > Protopteridae > Protopterus > Protopterus annectens. Next base: position 1,510,347,895 of record NC_056726.1, read on the forward strand.
AAATAAATTTTTTGCACAGTTCTATGTGCACTTTTTTGTTTCCAACGTTAATTTTAAATGTATTGGCTTTTATTAACAAATCAAGGCTGCCTGCCATTACCTTAGTCAATTCCGTATATCCAGAAATAATTTTCAAAATATTACTTAAGAAACTCTTGATAGTGTACTCTCTACTCTGTTACATCATTAAATATTTTCCTTACTACATCATTGCCGTTAAACATGCTAATGATGTCATTGTTCAACACAACCAGTTTTAACTGGCTTAGAAATAGAGTCAACCATGTCCGAAGTCTAACCATGTATTTTTTAATTTGTCTAACTTAACTTTACATGTATTGTCATCACTAGTCAACTTAGAGGGTGGTATTTTTAGTCCCAGGTTTTGCACTTATGTAGTAGTTATTGGCCAAAAAATGCTGCTGCACCTATATATGCAAATACAGTAAGCGCAGGTATTAATGCTAAGTAAATACAAATGCATTTTAAGAATCACACCACTTGTAAAGTACCTTAAGTTAATCGTTAAGTATGTGTGAATGACTACTTGAAAAACGTAGGCTTTGTATGATTTCATAGATACTCAGACACTGAGGACAAATCTGGTTATGTTCATTCACGCTTAAAAAACTTAAGGCAAGCTGGGAACAAGCTTTTATTATTGATATTTTTAAAATAAAGCAGTTTAATATGTTTTATATAGGGGTATCCTTATGAGAACACCTTGGACAGCGATAAAGGAAAGACTGTAAGGGGGGGCATAACAAAGAAGGGAACAGAGAAGGAAAACGTCAAGACTGTGCTGGAGATGGTGGGCGAGGAGTGGCACTATGTTTCTGTCACCTGATATACCCCCTATTTGTTTCAGTGTTTTTATACAAGAGGGTAGCACAGGTGGGAAATAGGTTAGGTGGTCTAGGAGGGGTGGATAAGGGAAGGAGGGAAATAAAGAGGAATCCAGCCCAACTAAAACACCCAGCCTAAGAACCTCAACCATCTTTACTGCCTGGTGGCATGACAGTGGAGGATTCCTATGTTGAGTAGGCAGCGGCCCTTGGTGGCCCTGTGTGTTTGGTGCCAACCTAACAGTTAGCTTTCTACTGGCTGATCTGGAAATCAAGTATTCGATTGTACCATTGTTCTGGCTGGATTTCCTGTGTACTACAGAGCATTTGGGGCCTGCAACACTGACAGAACTGCTGGAACTCAACAGTCTAACCAAATAAGCTTCAAAGTACCTACATCAGGAAATGGAAGGTTCTAGAACCATGAGGAAGAGACTCAAGAGGAAGAGATGCAACAGAACCAGGAAAACAGGCTGCAGCGCTGTAATTGCTGCCAGATTGAAAGCAAACCCTCACAGGCCTGCACTTCTCTCAATTCTGTTAGAAAATGTATGCTCTTTAGACAACAAGATGGACTTTCTCAGGGTTGAGCTCAACACCACAAACAACGTAAGAAATTCCAGTCTTTTAATCTTCACAGAGACTTTGCTAAATAACCAAATTAGTGACAGTGCTGTAAGCATTGATAGTTTCACTTTGTTCAGAGCTGATAGGAAACTAGCTCTGTGTGGAAAAGCTAAGGGAGGTAGAGTGTGCATTTTTGTGAATGACAGCTGGTGCAAAAGCTATAACATTGTGAATGAACATTGCTCTGTAAATATGTAATTTCTAATACTGAAATGCAGATCGCTTTATATGCCCAGAGAACTAAATGGTGTCACCTATGTGGCAGCTGCATATATACCAGTGAGTGCTAACATTACTGAAGCACTGAATATGCTACATAATACTATATGTGAGCTGCAATGCAAGAGTTCTGACGGTGCATTTATGATAGCTGGTGACATCAACAAAGCAGATCTCAGGGAGGTGCTACCCAATTGCTACCAAATTGTGGATTTTCCCACAAGGAGAGCCAATAATCTGGACAAGGCTTACACTAACATAAATGGGGCATACAGAGCTCTACAGCAACCAAACCTGAGTGGATCTGATCACATCTCCATAAAACTAATACCAGCTTACAATTTTATTTTATTTATTTTTTATTTTATTTTACATTTGTTAACCGGGCTAGTCTGGCTGGATACAATGTCCATTTTCAGCAGAGGCCCGAGGAGAAAAGCTCCATTAACATACTAGTAACTTACAATAAAAAGAACAACAATCAAAATAAAATAAAAATCAAAACAGAACCAAACAAACAAAAATATATAAACATACAAGCAAATAAAGGACAAAGTTGTTATTGGTGTAGAGAAATGCAGAGGTATTATAACAAGAAAATAACAATGGAGAGGCAGCCTTCTTTTGTAAAAAATGCTAGAATAAGACTGACTAGTGAGAGAAGAAGAATTGAAACTAAACTGACTTATGGAGAGTCAAATAAACTTTACACTATTTACAATTTAGAATAGAACAATTTTTGCCAGGGCACTAGTATAGGAACGAGATAAGCATAGAAGAGATTTGCATAACGCTAGAAAAAGAAAAGATGACAAGATGCAGTTATAGCATGTAGTAGGAGCAAAAAGAGAAAAAGAAATTCTGCAGGTGGGTCAGTATAGGCATAATCAAAGGTTGAGAACAACCAGTAGAAGTGAAAAAGGGGGGGACTGGAAAGAGGGGAATTGTTTGCTGAGCTCAGTCAGGATTAGAGCATGGGCATAGCCAGTGGGTTTGTAAGTGGTTTCTTACTTGTTTTTTGAAAAGGTGAGATGAGCTTAGGGTGGTCAGGTGTATGGGAAGTTTATTCCAATATGATCCTACAGTGTTGGCAAATAAGGAGTCACCTGCTTTATTGTGGGATTTGAGAGTAGTTACTAGAAGCTTACTGGCTGAGCGAAGGGAAGTGAGATTTTTATATGGGGTGATGAGGTTATTGAGTATGGGTGTGTTGGAGGGGTAATGTAGAATTTTATAAGTGATGACTAATTGTTGTAGAAGTATTATGTTCTGAAGTTCTCGCCAATTGAGTTTTTTTAGATTGAGACAGTGATGAGTACGGAATGGGGAGCCTGTGGCAAACCTGGCAATACTATGGTAGGCTGTGTTAAGTTTTTGAAGGTTGGCTCTTGAAAGGTTGATAAAAGATGGAGAGGCATACAATAGTGTGGAGATGAGGTGAGTTTGGGCGAGAGACACTCGGGTAGTGGCAGTAAGAAAAGGCTTTAGTCTGTAGAGGGCACCTATTTTTTTATTAACAGTCTTGATGGTCAGATCAATGTGGTAGTCAAAGCTTAGCTGATTGTCTATAGTAACGCCCAGTAGTTTAGTGGAACAGTCAGGTTTAATGATAGTGCCATTACAGGACATAATGGAAAACGAGATTGGGGCAGATTTAAGGGTGAGGGTGAAAGTAGTAATTTAGTTTTTTTGGGATTAAGGAGGAGACAGATATGTTGGAACCAGTTTTCTGCTGCTGTAAAGACTTTTTGGGTGGAGGAGTGGAGTTCTTCTGGAGATAAAGCAGAACAGATGAGAGTAGAATCATCAGCATACTGTATACAAGTCGTTGTAGGGAGTGAAGTAGGCAGGTTATTAATAAAAATGGAGAAAAGGAGGGGGCCTAAGATGGAACCTTGTGGGACACCAATAGTGACAGGGAGCTGAGAGGATAGATGGCTGTCCCAGAGGACTGCTTGTTTTCTATCTTTCAAGTAGGAGTCAAACCACTGTAGTGCTGATGAATCAAGTGAGAGGGATTTTAAAGTATCTAGGAGAAGTTGATGGTTCACCATGTCGAAAGCTTTTGAGAGGTCAAGGAATAGTGCAGAGGAGTGAAGGTTGTTATTGCGGTTTTTGTTGATCACGTCTGTGAAGGAGAGAAGGGCAGTGGAAGTACTGTGGTGGGGCCTAAAACCATGTTGTGAGTCTATGAGTAGGTTATTTTGCAAGAGATGATATAAGAGCTGATGGTGAATGCAACGTTCCATAATTTTAGATAGTGGAGATAGAAGGGCTATTGGCCGGAAATTAGAAAGTTCGTTGGAGTTACCTCCTTTATGGAGGGGAATGATATGGGAGATTTTCCAGCAGGATGGGATAGTAGATTCAGTTATAGTTCTGTTAATTAATATGGAGATTGGGTAAGCTAGTTCAGTTGCTGCTAGTTGTAGATATTCAGCTGGTAGTTTGTCGGCTGAAGGGGTGCAAGGTTTAAGTTTAGAGAGTAACTTACGTATATAGGTTGTGGAGACTGTATTAAATTTTAGTGTGGGGGTGCTGTTTTGAGGAGAGGTTATTGGGTTGGGTCTGAGCTAGGCTAGCTGGTGTAGGTGTTTTGGTGTTCCCTGGATGGAGCAGTTTATTGATTCCTGACCAGAAATGTTTGGGGTTTTGATTTCGGTTTTGTTGATACTGAAGGTAGTAATTCTTTTTATCCAGATAGGTGAGTTTCTTAGTTGTATTTCTCAGGTGTTTGAAATTTTGATGGTCAGATGGGTTTTTAGTGGATCTCCATTTTGTCCATAATTTATTTCTAGCTAGCATTGTTTGTTTGGATTTTTTTGGAAAGCCAGGGGGCTGCTTTTGAGCCTATTCTAATTAATCGGGATGGTGCATGATGCTGGAGAATTTGGAGGAAAGTATTGTTGAAATAGGTAACTGCTTCATCAATTGGGAGGTGTTTTAGAGCTGACCAGTTATATTCTCTGAGTTCATTACGGAAAGAAGACAGGTTAAAATTTGTTTTGTTGTGCACAGTACGATACGAAGCCTGTTTGGGATTGTTGATTTTTTGTTTAGTGATGTAGGTGAGGAGATGATCACTGATATTGTCAGGGAGTATTCCAGTTTTATAAGAGAGGGGATTGTTGTTGATCAGTATCCAATCCAGGATGGCTTGTTTATTGGTTGATTTGTGTATTCTAGTAGGGGAGGTTATGGTTTGTTGAAAGTTAAAAAGATTAAGGTGAAAGGTAGGTTTGGGAGAGATACAGGAGTACCAATCAATATTAAAGTCTCCTAAGATTATGGTTTCCTGAGGAAAGCTACAGGAGACCCAGCTAAGAATATTTTCCAGTGTATTTAAGTTATTGCCTGGAGGGATGTAGGAGCATATTATATAAATGGCTTTGTTTTTATTCACTTGAAGTTTGGTACAGAGTATTTCAGCATTGACTGGGGAGGGGGGCAGGGAGTCAATTAAGGCTACCTGTAGTTGGGATTTGTATAGAAAGGCCACTCCCCCACCCTTTTTGTTAAGGCGATCTTGCCTTAAGGTGCTATAGCCTGGGGGAGTGATTTCGTTGTCTTTGGTACCTGGTTTAAGCCATGTTTCAGTGAGACAAAGAATATCAAAGGCATAGAAGTCAATTAAAGCATGGAGTTGTGTGATTTTATTGTTGATGCTATGAATATTTAGGTGAGCTATTGAGAGGGAGTCATTAGAGAAAGGAGAACTAAGATTGTTGGCAGTATGGTTAGAAGGGGTGTGGGTAAGAGGATTATTGGGGCCAGGGTTGGGGTGGATGTCCCCATGTATCAATAAAAGTGTTTGTGGAATTTGTGATACCTTTGAGTTTTTGTATGGTATAAGATAAAGCCGTCTTGTGGTTAGAAATCTGTTACGGTGTAATCTGTGGTAGAGAGGGGGAAGGTAGGGACAGGATGATAGGATATTAATATGTGTTTGTTCAGCTAGAGGAAGTAGAGAGGTTGTGTGTTTGGCTAAATTAGGAGATTGGCTAAGGGTTAGATATTCGTAGGAAGTAAGAGTATAGTACAAAAGAAGGATGTTAAGGAGTAGTGGAGAATACAGTAGTTTGAGGCTTAAAGGCATGTTAAAAGTGAGAAGAGGTTAGCAAGTGTAGTATTTGGTGGTTTAGGAAGGTGGAGAGTGGGGTGTGGCAGTTTAGATAGGAATCTGGAGAGTGGGTGTGATGGTAGGAATGGAGTATGGAGTTAATAAGTCAGGGTGGGGCAGGAAGTGAGATAATTGGAGGTGTGGCAGAGGAAGTATAAAGGTAGGGCCCCTGGGGGTGGGTGGGAATTGGGGGTAGGGAGAGGAGCGGAGTGAGCGGAGCGAACGGAGCGGGAAGAGCCAGTGAGGGGAAATCAGTGGCAAAAAACAATCAGAGAAGAAGAGAAATCACTATATTTAGTGTAGGGTAGGGGTAAGCAATAGCGTAAAAATGCAGGGGGGATGTGTGGTGGGTAGGGGAGAGTAAAAAAAAGTATATGATAGCTAGGTAAGGTGACAGAGGTGGTAGCAGTAGAAAAAAAGAGGGGTTTAGGCGTAGGGGATAGCAGGAGGCAGAGGTCTACTGAGGGAATAAGGGAAAAAATAGTGTGTCCCTCAGTAAGCAGGGCGCCACCTGGTGGCCAAGACTAAGAATTATGAGAGACACAGTAAACAGAGTGTTCACCAAGTGAAAATGTTTGGGTAGGGGGAGAGTTACCTCAAGGATAGTGCTGGAGAAGGAGGGAAAGAGAGAAGTGAATTAATAATTATAGGAGGGGGGGTAGGCTGCTGGCTAACCTGGGAGGGAAGTTAAATAACCAGGAGAGTAAAATTAAACAGTACAAGAGTAGGACATACTTTCCAAAAAGGTCTACTGTGGGTAGACAGTCTTAGTGGGGAGGACGTAAAATCCTATTCAGGATTGTGTTCCTTAGTCTGATGTCCACAGGGCCTCTTTAGCAAGGGTAAGGAGAGGAAACTCAGTTGTACAGGCTGGTAAATATATAGGAAGAGAGAGAAGACAAATATAAGTACATTCAGTAATCATGGAAGCATGTAACAGAATAACCAGAACATGTACCTATGATTAAATGTCAGTACAGAGACTAATACATTCTCACTAAATAAAAACAGGCAAAGTCAGACAGACGGTAACCACACAGCAGGATCATACATTTGTACTAGAGATGAATACTAGTGTGTCACTGAGGCTAGCAGCATAAATCCTGACGTGCAACTAAGTTAATCTTTTAACATAAGCAACAAGGCGTTACAGTTATCAGAAGAAAATGGCAAAACACAACATCCACAGCTTATCATCTATAACAATTAATTATAGGATCCTGAGAGAGATACACTGTAGAAATACTGTAGCCTCGTATTATAGGTCATAAAACTGTCATTTAGGATATAGGGGCATTAATGGCACAACAAAGCTTAACTGGTATTTTGTAAAGAGCATGTATAGAAACAGTGTACAGGCAGTTTATTAGCTACGTACCATTGGTAAAACTATTTTCTTAAATGCTACGTCCACCCTTAGAATGCAAGTGTTTGTAGTTGGGAAACCACTCTTGATCAGAAAAAAGCCCACTGTGAAACAAATCAGGGTATGGCATGAAGGAGCCATGGAAAGTCTCAGGGGCTGCTTTGATACCACAAACTGGTATATCTTCAGGAAAGCAGCCACAGTGAATAATCTGGTAAACATAGATGAATATACTGAGATAACTATGGCTTATATATCCAAATGTATGGAGGATGTAATGAACATCAAAAATATTAAAGTTAGAGCCAACCAAAAACCATGGCTAAACAGCAAGATGTACGAATTGCTGAGGGCAAGAAACGCTGCTTTCGGGGCAAAGGATAAAAAGGGTCTAAGTGTGGCAAGAGCTAATCTAAAAAAGGGTATCAAGGAGGCCAAGAGGGAGTATAGAGACAGGATGCAAGGATCCTTCGAGGATGCAAAAGACTCAAGAAGTTTGTGGCATGGTATTCAACAGCTAACTGACTACAAGACCAAGTCAGCTCAGTGTGATGACAGCACTACATTTCTGGACAATCTAAACACATTTTATAGCAGCTTTGAAGAGAAAAACAACCTGGAAGCTGTAAAGCTTCTCAATGACCAGCAGGAGGGAGTACAACTTCAGTGCTGTGGATGTAAGGAACCAAATGAGGAAAATGAACCCCAGGAAGGCTGCTGGCCTTGATAACATTCTGAGAAAGTATTGAAAGGTTGTGCAGACCAACTGACCACAGTCCTGATGGACATCTTCAATACTTCATTTGTCCAGGAAGAAGTACCAGCATGCTTCAAAGTTACCATAATACAATCCCTCTGCCTAAAAAAGCCAACCTCACCTGCCTAAATGATTACAGGCCAGTGGCCCTTACATCAAATGTAATGAAATGCTTCGAAAGACTGGTTAAAAGGCATTTGACTACAGTACTACCCCAATCCTTTGACCCACTGCAGTTTGCCTACTGGACAAATAGATCAACTACTGATACCATTTCGGTGGCACTTCACATCACATTGGAATATCTTGAAGAGAAGGACAACTATGCCGGGCTGTTGTTCATAAGTTTCAGATTGGCTTTTAATACAGAGATTCCTACGCAACTTATAGAAAACCTAATCAACATTGGCATAAAAGGCTGTGCAACTGGATCCTCAATTTCCTGACTGGAAGACGACAAAGGATCTGTGCTGGTAGCAACACTTCAGGGAGTATTACAATCAACACCGGAGTACCTCAGGGCTGTGCACTGAGCCCTCTCCTGTTCACAATCCTTACCCATGACTGCTTTGCAAAAGCTAGTAACAACCACATGATCAAATTTGCAGATGACATCGTAGTGGTGGGACTCATAAGTAGTGATGACAAGAGTGGGTATAGGAATGAGGTCAGCTCCCTGACGGAATGGTGCAGTAACAACAATTTGGACCTGAACATCAATAAAACAAAAGAAATCATTATTGACTTCAGAAGAAGCTCTGCCATGCACCTGCCCCTCAAGATCAATGGTGAAGAAATGGAGATAATCCAAATTACTAAGTTCCTGGGGGTACATATATCAGATGATCTTTCTTGGAGTACAAACACAGGCCAGCTAATTAGAAAAGCCCGCCAGCGACTACACTTCCTAAGAAGGCTAAGAAAAGCAAAGGTCTCTATGAATGCTCTAAATACCTTCTTCAGAAGAGCCATCGAGAGCATTATCACTATAAACTTGTTTCCTGGTAGAAGGTTACGGAGTATCCGCTGCAGAACCTTCAGCTTCATGAACAGTTTTTATCCAACTGCAATGAGACTCATTAATGCAGACATAAATCTGGACGTATCAAAACTATAACAGATTGTTACTCTCTTGGTCTTTTCCTTTTTTCATACAGTAATTGTGTTTATTTATTGGATAGTAAAATAATTAATATATTCTCATTCAAGTGCAATTCCAATCACTTCCTTATGTGCAATATCAGCCAATCTCACCTCTTGTGTATAGTGTACTTTTCTTTTCATGTGTTAATCATCTAGTATTCAGTGTTGTCCAGTGTACATAAATATTGTACAAGCATGTGCATCAGCTACCTAGACATTTAATTTTGTAATATAGTTATTGTTTTTTTTTTCATTTTTTTTTCTTGAATACCAATCACGTCATGTCTTTTCATGTAAAAGTAAAAGAGCTGACACTCAAATTTGTGTTTAGGTAGCACTCATGTTTCCTAAATGACAATAAAGTTTCTTTGAATCTTTGAATCTAACCACCCCAAGCCAGTGAAGATATCTCTGGATGGGCAGGTTTTCCTAATCTAGGAGGGACATAGCTAGGCTTCCCCTAAGGATTTTAGATCTGGAAACAAATGAACAGAAATGGAAGAGAAAAAATAATGAAGGACAACATAGTGCATAATTAAAATAATAAAAAGACAGAAGAGGAGGCAGAGAAGAAATGCAGACATTAAATTCACACATAATTTACACAATAAGATATTTGTGTCATGAGAGGAATCTATGATAGCTTGTAAACTGCAATCATCATGCAAACTTGGTTAGCCAAAGGCTCTTGACATTAGCCTCTGAGAAGTAGATGCCAAATAGCAGTGGTCCCAGCATGGACTTCAGAGGTATCTCACTGGTAACCAGTCTCTCAGTGAAATTGGTATCTCCAGTCCTGACTTCCTGGGTTCTGTTTGTGAGCCAGCTGGGAATTCAGCAATTTATGTAGGAGTTTGTGCCCGTTTGGTGAGTCTGTCAACTGTACCCAAGTAAGGTATTGTATCGAATGCCTTAGCCGGGCCCAGTTAAGTGGTATGCACCATTTTCCCCTCATCTATTGTCTTTGTGACATTTTCAAAGAAGTCCAGCAGGTTTAGTGGGTATGATCTTCCCTTGACAAATCCAAGCTGGGCTGGGTACAGTGTCTGAAGGTTGCCTTTGTCTTTTTTTATCATTTTTATGATAATTTGTTCCATGGCTTTAAATATTAGACTAGTCAGACTAACATATCTGTAGTTTTTGGGGTCCGTTAATGGTCCAACCTTGTGAAGTTCGATAACAGTTACAGTCCTTCATGTCATTATGAAGTTGGCAATGTCATTATGAGAGTGGCATAATGGTTAAGGTATTTACCTTACAGATACAAGGTGCAGAGTTTGATTCTGACATGGAGTAACTGGCCAGGCTTGTAGTGGCCCAAAAGGTCAGTTAGCCTAGTACTAATCTAAGAACTTAATTAGGGATGTTGACCTAATGATTAAGGTATTTGCCTTACACACCCAAGGTACAGCACTTGATTTTCACATGGGGTAATTGGCTAGGCTTAAAATGACCCATAAAGGGCAGTTAGCATACTACTAATTTATGAATCTATAAAATTCTGGGGTTCCTATGAGTACAACGAAAACACATTATGTCGAATGCATTTTCGTCGACACATGTAGAGCGAACAGGCAAAACAGCGAAGTGGCTGTTCAGCAAATTCTTTCCCTGGGAAGGAAGTCGCTTGACCGCTTTGTTGTTTTGCTGTGTTCTAAAGTGTAGTGTGGTCCCTTGTCCGGTATAGCTCCCGAGCATGATTGTGCAACAGTTACTGACCTTAGGGTTAGGGTGTGGGTTAAGGTAAGTGCATATGGTTTAAAATGTTTACTGTTTTTTTTTTCATTAAATGTATGGTTGGGTTATGTGCATATGTGTATTTAGTTGTTTACTGTTTTTTGGGGGGGTATAATTAGGATTGGGTATGTGTGTATGTTTGGAAGTGTGTAATGTTTTTTTTTTTTGCGGGGGTTGGAACAGCTAGGAAAGAAATCGCTGTTCTGTGGATTCGACATTTTCAGCTTTCACTGAAAATGTGTCGATGTAACATCGTTTGCTGTTTTAAACATTCGATGTTGCAATAAAGACCCAAAGTCTGTTGGTGCAAAGCTTGTTTGGAAGCTATGGTTCAAAAGTGACTGAAGTGGTCCTGATAGGCTATGTTTCAAGTTGTTCAAGAGGCATCCCGGGATATTTTTGGTCTTAGCAAAAGCTGCCAGGACCTGCTCCCTGTTAATACTTGGGGGGTTATGGTAGTGGGTATTTCATGGAAGGAGGCAGGGGGAGAAGTTTGAGCTGAGTTTGTTATGGCAGTCTGCTCAATGAAGGTGACACACTTGACCATCAGTTCGGCACAATGAAGTGTGCTGCCTTTGAGGCTTTGGACGTAGCTGTAGAAGGCCTTCTGGTTGTCTTTGGTTTGTGAAGCTATTATGACCTCATAACTAGCCTTGTTTGACTTAATTAATCCTCTCAATTTCCTGTTTACTTAATTAGAGTACTCCTATCATTATGGGAGTTGGTTTCTGATTTTAGCCATGACTTTTTTCCTTTTGTTATATACCATATTAAGTTAAGAATTCTACCAGTGTGGTTTGTTTTTGGAGTTTGTTTTGGGCTTACTTCTAGTAGGTATAGCAGCCTCTATGCACCCATTTACATGGATGTACAGGGTCCCTGTGAACAATTTTGTATAGGTTGTTGTGAACTCAGAGTTGGGAGGGACATTGAATTTAGATAAACTATCATTTAATAGGGTGAAGTTTGCTTTGGAATAGTTCCTAACTGTTACAGGTTGTGCTGGGGTTACTGAGTTGCTTTTTATTTTGAAGAAGACATCTTTGTGGTCCAAACTCACCAGCGAGTACATGACACGGGGTGGTGGAGCTCTCTCCCATACTGGGGAGTACCAGGTTCAGTATGCTTGAACCTCTGGTGGGATTGCATATTATCTGGTAAAGGGTATTTGCGTTAATAAAGTCCAGGAATCATTGTGCCAGTCATTATGAGGCAGTGTATGTTTCCCAGTCTATAGAGAAGTAGATAAAGTCTCCCATGAATAGGGTGTTTGGTTTACTGGTTAATGTCTCCAGTAGGTCTAGGTATGAGCCGTGAAATTCTAGGGATATACCTAGTGACCTATAGCTTGCTAGGATATAGATGGGACTTTATCTATAGTGATTAGCATGTGAGTGGTTCAGGCATACATGTAGAAAAACAACAAAAATGAAACCAACCAGGTGGTATCCGAGTGATGACTCCTCCGTTGCTCAAATAGATAAACAGATATAATAAAAAAAACGATGGGCAACGGACGAAACCAGGCAGGGACCAAAGTCCAAAGTCCACAATTTACATGCTGAGAATTCCACAAATAAAACTCACTGGAGGAACACCATGCAGATAACAATGATATAAAAACATAAAATTCCTTTATTGTAGTCGACAAGGTAAGCGATTTCACTGTTTCAGCTTCATCAGACAAGATAACAACTACAAAAAACACAACCTATTTAAATGCATTCATAATAGATACAGCAAATAAAAATCGAGCAATTAAATACGCAATAAACTATCAGAAACATAATAAAAAAAACATTGCACAAATATATATACATATATATATATATATATATATATATATATATATATATATATATATATATATATAAACAAAACTAGACTCTAGGATATATTCTCGCTTCACAGGGGGACCTTCGTAAAAGATATATGAAAAGTCTATATACACACACTAGAAAAATATGCATATACAAAAAACATATATATAAGAAATATATATATATATATATATATATATATATATATATATATATATATGTAACAGACCCTTCACAAACATATATCCTACAAAAAAATCTAAATATGCAAAAATAAGTAAATAAATATGTACACAAAACGTTCTATTAGTTTTACCAATGTAAAATGCATGACATTGGGAACATTCAGCTAAATAAATCACATGATTTCAAGAAACATTTTGTTTTACCAACGATTTGTTGATGATTTGTTTTTATCGTGGAAAGGCCCAGTGGATAGTTTACTTACATTTTATGAGGTGATGAACAACTTGACTGATTGTTTAAAGTTCACTTTTACATGGTCACATACACATGCTGAGTTTTTGGATTTATACATTGAGAAATTACCGAGGGACATTATTAATACAGGGGTCTACCGGAAGACCTGTCATAGGAATGCTTTCCAATTTAGGTCCAGTATGCACCCCGGCTATATCTTTAAGAATCTAATTAGAGGCCAAGGGATCAGAGCCTCTAGGATGAATCCTACTACACCAGGGTTCTTACAAGAGGTTGATGGTTTGAGACGTAAATTGTTGGCACGTGGCTATGCTCCCTTTGAAATAGACTCACAGTGGGCAGATTTAGATAAGTTGAGATTGACCACAGCAGCTCCTTATTTTGGATCAGTTATTGAGTCCAATATAGATAGGGAACAACACCCTGATACCCATGAGGTGAAGGGTCCCCTGTTTTACACTAGTGAGTGTGGAGAGGTTACTAAGTTATTTGGTCATCATTGGGCCATTCTGCAAGTAGATGAGGATATACTTAGGATCGTAGGAGAGAAACCTGTTTTTAGGTTTAGGAATTGTAAGAATTTGAAGAGATTGTTATGTTATGACAAGAATCCTAGTTTTATGTCTTCTTCTTTTGGTTTTACTCAACCTTGTGGCAATTGTAGTTTCTGTACGTTTATCAATACTTCTGTCATGTTCATGCACCCTGATTTGCATAAGGAGTTTATGTTTCATGCTTCTGCAGATTGTAGAACTGCACATGTGATTTATTTAGCTGAATGTTCCCAATGTCACGCATTTTATGTTGCTAAAACTAATAGAACTTTTCGTGACAGAATGAGGGAACATATGTATCACATCAGTAAAGGTTCCCAACATAATGCCTTGTCCCAACATGTGTTAGAGTTTGATACATCTCACACTTTTTGTTTCAGGGTTATTGAGACGATTCATTTGAGTACCAGGGGAGGTGATGTATATATACATACAGAATATAGGGAGGCCTGATGGATCATTTTGCTCCGTGCAGATCAGGGTAAGGGGCTGAATGAGAGGGCCTCCATTAAGCCCACTCTGAAGAAAAGGAGGTTGTTTAAGTAATGCAGAATAAGCAGGTTTATTTAAGTGTTATTTTGTTTACATATTATTTATTTATTTTTGCATATTTATATTTTTTGTAGGATATATGTTTGTGAAGGGTCTGTTACATATATATATATATATATATATATATATATATATATATATATATATATATATATATATGTTTTTATATATACATATTTTTCTAGTGTGTGCATATAGACTTTTCATATATCTTTTACGAATGTCCCCCTGTGAAGCGAGAATATATCCTAGAGTCTAGTTTTGTTTATATATATATATATATATATATATATATATATATATATATATATATATTTGTGCAATGTTTTTTTTATTATGATTCTGATAGTTTATTGCATATTTAATTGCTCGATTTTTATTTGCTGTATCTATTATGAATGCATTTAAATAGGCTGTGTTTTTTGTAGTTGTTATCTGGTCTGATGAAGCGGAAACAGTGAAAGCGCTTACCTTGTCGACTACAATAAAGGAGTTTTATGTTTTTATATCATTGTTATCTGCATGGTGTTCCTCCAGTGAGTTTTATTTGTGGAATTCTCAGCATGTAAATTGTGGACTTTGGGCTTTGGTCCCTGCCTGGTTTCGTCCGTTGCCCATCGTTCTTTTTATTATATTTGTTTATCTATTTGAGCAACGGAGTAGTCATCACTCGGATACCACCTGGTTGGTTTCATTTTTGTTGTTTTTATATTTTTATTACTGGTGGTTATCCGAGAGGACATGGCTTCTGAAAACTCTTCTTCTATTGAATTGGACTATAATCCTGCTAATAAAACCAATGGTCAGTCGAAAGGAGCTGTAGCTCCATTTTCTGAAAGGTTCTCTTTGTATTTGCAAAGAGAAAGGAGTTGTTTGTGGCAGCTCTATGTTCCGGCCATTAGTGATGATGCAGTGAATGAGACGGGAACTTGGAGGTCCTTCAGCATACTATGGAGAGTATTGAACGTGATTTCCTGAAGTTAAAGCGGATGCAAGCGCAGTGTCTACATTTTGAGCTTTGCCTAGAGAAAAAAGTTGTACCCCGAGGTATACGTGTATTAAACATGTTGACACAGGGGGCACAGCATCCCGACTTATTAATACAATGGCAGAAACTTAATTTAGAGGTAAGCGCTAGTTATATGCACCTCTTAAATGATTATTTTCTCCCAGAGGAAGAAAACTTAAGGGAGTCTTTACGTGAAAGACAGGAAATACTCTTAAAAGTTTATAGAGTGGATGTTTTGAATCCACTCTTTGAGAGTCTTTAGATGGTGTTGCAGTGTTCGAACGTAAATTGATTTATCAAAAGAAAACTAAACTGCTACGTGACATTAATGATTTTAAGGCAGGCCATGTCTTTATGTGGCGTACAGGACAGAGTGTTACGGGACATGTGAACATGAATGGTTCGACTTCAGTGACTAACTCAGTTGAGACTGTTGATTCTGAACAATGGCTGATAGAACCTTTGAGTTCGGCCATTGATCATGCACATGAAATTGTGACTTTGAATAATAATGTGGACAGTGATGTCAATGGATTTGATATGTCTAACAGTTCTGTTATATCTAGTGATGACCAAGTGCATAAATTGAACCGGATTGTAAATAATAGTTGCAGTTTACCAACTCAAGGCTCCAGGAATGTTAATGTTAATGCTCAGTCTTTTCCATCATCTAGGATAGATGGATATTGTTCAGACAAGTCTTCCCCACATAATTTGTATCCAAATGTTATTGTCGATCGCCCAGGTAGTACTGGTGACTTAGAGAAGGTAGTTAGACCTAAGTGGTGGGGCACAGTCTTAACGGATGTTGAATCCTTCAATGCCCTTAGAGATGGGAATTTGGGTGACCTCCCTTTTCCTCTACCTGTCCGGTCTGAAAGAGGAGGAGGGCACACCAGGTCGGCGAGCAGAGGACGCCAGAAATGCAAACTTTCTGGTGAACCGAACCAGCATCAAACTCTGAAGAAGATGTGGGTGAAGACCCCGCTTCATTAATCTCTAATATTTCCACTTTTGAATTGACCCCTTTTGAGACCAGTGTGTTGAACAAAGGTCTTAGCTTCATTCCTATTCGCAGGAGTAAACTTTCAGATACTATTATGGATTTAAGAGTGTTTTGTCATAGTATTATGCTACATTTGTTTTATGGGGATTTGAATAATTGTCCACCTTTAGATAGAGGTGTGAATCCACCTTTTAATTTTAAAAAAACCTAGTAGTTTTGTCCCGACCAATCATCCATTGGTTGAGGCTTATTTAAAGTTCACGGAAGATGATGTCTTTTTTTATTATGATACACGTAGTACTAGCTATTTGCTTTATAGGAATAATTTGACATTCAATGAGGAACAAGCTCTACGAGCCCTACAGTTCAATGAGCAAATAGTTATACGCCCTGGGGACAAAGGTGGTTTAAATGTGATTATGGATAGGTCACATTATGAGCTCTATGCATATTATGTTGAGTGATGAGGACTTTTATGAAAGGATTATGTTCATAGAATTGTCTCTAGGGTGTGTAGTTGTATATCTGATGTTTTCTTCATCATCTTATTACAGAAGGTGTGCTTTCTTTTTGGAGGTTACTAATACCTTGGTCCCCTTATACAATGGCTTCCGAAAGTTCACAAAACCCTCTGACCCACCGATGAGACCGATAGTAGCTGGTGGTGGTTGGGTCATGGAACCTTTCTCCCTGTATGTAGAGAAATTTTGAGACCTGTAGTGAATTTGAATCCTGTGGTCCTTAGGGACTCCAAACAGTTCCTACTGGACCTTTATCAGTGTCTCTCTTTAGTTAGTGACTTTGAGGATGTCATTTTGGTCACCTTTGATGTCCAGTCTTTGTTTACCATGATTCCCAATGGTCTGGGCATTGAGTTTGTACATGAATAGCTTCTTTTCGATACTGAATACACCGCAGGTCAGATAGCTTTCGTATGTCTGTTTTTGGAACTGGTCCTTGAGAATAATGTTTTCACCTATAGTGGTGATATGTATCTTCGAACATGGCGTAGCTATGGGCACTTCATGTGCCAATAGCTATGCCAACATGTTTCTAGCACATTGGGAGAACAATATTTTGTTTCCCATTACTGATTTCAAGACACATGTTTTGTTTTACCGACGATTTGTTGATGATTTGTTTTATTGTGGAAATGCCCAGTGGATAGTTTACTTGCATTTTATGAGGCGATGAACAACTTGACTGATTGTTTAAAGTTCACTTTTACATGGTCACATACACATGCTGAGTTTTTGGATTTATACATTGAGAAATTACCGAGGACATTATTAATACAGGGTTCACCGGAAGACCTGTCATAGGAATGCTTTCCTATTTAGGTCCAGTATGCACCCGGCTATATCTTTAAGAATCTAATTAGAGGCCAAGGGATCAGAGCCTCTAGGTTGAATCCTACTACACCACGGTTCTTACAAAAGGTTGATGGTTTGAGACGAAATTGTTGGCACGTGGCTATGCTCCCTTTGAAATAGACTCACAGTGGGCAGATTTAGATCAGTTGAGATTGACCACAGCAGCTCCTTATTTTGGACCAGTTATTGAGTCCAGTACAGATAGGGAACGACACTCTGATACCCATGAGGTGAAGGTTCCCCTGTTTTACACTAGTGAGTGTGGAGAGGTTACTAAGTTATTTGGTCATCACTGGGCCATTCTGCAAGTAGATGAGGATATACGTAGGATCGTAGGAGAGAAACCTGTTTTAGGTTTAGGAATTGTAAGAATTTGAAGAGATTGTTATGTTATGACAAGAATCCTAGTTTTATGTCTTCTTCTTTCGGTTTTACTCAACCTTGTGGTAATTGTAGTTTCTGCACGCTTATCAATACTTCTGTCACGTTCATGCACCCTGATTTGCATAAGGAGTTTATGTTTCATGCTTCTGCAGATTGTAGAACTGCACATGTGATTTATTTAGCTGAATGTTCCCAATGTCACGCGTTTTATGTTGGTAAAACTAATAGAACTTTTCGTGACAGAATGAGGGAACATCTGTATCACATCAGTAAAGGTTCCCAACATAATGCCTTGTCCCAACATGTGTTAGAGTTTGATACATCTCACACTTTTTGTTTCAGGGTTATTGAGACGATTCATTTGAGTACCAGGAGGTGATGTATATATACATACAGAATATAGGGAGGCCTGATGGATCATTTTGCTCCGTGCAGATCAGGGTAAGGGGCTGAATGAGAGGGCCTCCATTAAGCCCACTCTGAAGAAAAGGAGGTTGTTTAAGTAATGCAGAATAAGCAGGTTTATTTAAGTGTTATTTTGTTTACATATTATTTATTTATTTTTGCATATTTATATTTTTTGTAGGATATATGTTTGTGAAGGGTCTGTTACATATATATATATATATATATATATATATATGTTTTTATATATACATATTTTTCTAGTGTGTGCATATAGACTTTTCATATATCTTTTACGAATGTCCCCCTGTGAAGCGAGAATATATCCTAGAGTCTAGTTTTGTTTATATATATATATATATATATATATATATATATTTGTGCAATGTTTTTTTTATTATGATTCTGATAGTTTATTGCATATTTAATTGCTCGATTTTTATTTGCTGTATCTATTATGAATGCATTTAAATAGGCTGTGTTTTTTGTAGTTGTTATCTGGTCTGATGAAGCGGAAACAGTGAAAGCGCTTACCTTGTCGACTACAATAAAGGAGTTTTATGTTTTTATATCATTGTTATCTGCATGGTGTTCCTCCAGTGAGTTTTATTTGTGGAATTCTCAGCATGTAAATTGTGGACTTTGGACTTTGGTCCCTGCCTGGTTTCGTCCGTTGCCCATCGTTCTTTTATTATATTTGTTTATCTATTTGAGCAACGGAGTAGTCATCACTCGGATACCACCTGGTTGGTTTCATTTTTGTTGTTTTTATATTTTTATTACTGGTGGTTATCCGAGAGGACATGGCTTCTGAAAACTCTTCTTCTATTGAATTGGACTATAATCCTGCTAATAAAACCAATGGTCAGTCGAAAGGAGCTGTAGCTCCATTTTCTGAAAGGTTCTCTTTGTATTTGCAAAGAGAAAGGAGTTGTTTGTGGCAGCTCTATGTTCCGCCATTAGTGATGATGCAGTGAATGAGACGGGAACTTGGAGGTCCTTCAGCATACTATGGAGAGTATTGAACGTGATTTCCTGAAGTTAAAGCGGATGCAAGCGCAGTGTCTACATTTTGAGCTTTGCCTAGAGAAAAAAGTTGTACCCCGAGGTATACGTGTATTAAACATGTTGACACAGGGGGCACAGCATCCCGACTTATTAATACAATGGCAGAAACTTAATTTTGAGGTAAGCGCTAGTTATATGCACCTCTTAAATGATTATTTTCTCCCAGAGGAAGAAAACTTAAGGGAGTCTTTACGTGAAAGACAGGAAATACTCTTAAAAGTTTATAGAGTGGATGTTTTGAATCCACTCTTTGAGAGTCTTTTAGATGGTGTTGCAGTGTTCGAACGTAAATTGATTTATCAAAAGAAAACTAAACTGCTACGTGACATTAATGATTTTAAGGCAGGCCATGTCTTTATGTGGCCGCGTACAGGACAGAGTGTTACGGGACATGTGAACATGAATGGTTCGACTTCAGTGACTAACTCAGTTGAGACTGTTGATTCTGAACAATGGCTGATAGAACCTTTGAGTTCGGCCATTGATCATGCACATGAAATTGTGACTTTGAATAATAATGTGGACAGTGATGTCAATGGATTTGATATGTCTAACAGTTCTGTTATATCTAGTGATGACCAAGTGCATAAATTGAACCGGATTGTAAATAATAGTTGCAGTTTACCAACTCAAGGCTCCAGGAATGTTAATGTTAATGCTCAGTCTTTTCCATCATCTAGGATAGATGGATATTGTTCAGACAAGTCTTCCCCACATAATTTGTATCCAAATGTTATTGTCGACCGCCCAGGTAGTACTGGTGACTTAGAGAAGGTAGTTAGACCTAAGTGGTGGGGCACAGTCTTAACGGATGTTGAATCCTTCAATGCCCTTAGAGATGGGAATTTGGGTGACCTCCCTTTTCCTCTACCTGTCCGGTCTGAAAGAGGAGGAGGGCGCACCAGGTCGGCGAGCAGAGGACGCCAGAAATGCAAACTTTCTGGTGAACCGAACCAGCATCAAACTCTGAAGAAGATGTGGGTGAAGACCCCGCTTCATTAATCTCTAATATTTCCACTTTTGAATTGACCCCTTTTGAGACCAGTGTGTTGAACAAAGGTCTTAGCTTCATTCCTATTCGCAGGAGTAAACTTTCAGATACTATTATGGATTTAAGAGTGTTTTGTCATAGTATTATGCTACATTTGTTTTATGGGGATTTGAATAATTGTCCACCTTTAGATAGAGGTGTGAATCCACCTTTTAATTTTAAAAACCTAGTAGTTTTGTCCCACCAATCATCCATTGGTTGAGGCTTATTTAAAGTTCACGGAAGATGATGTCTTTTTTTATTATGATACACGTAGTACTAGCTATTTGCTTTATAGGAATAATTTGACATTCAATGAGGAACAAGCTCTACGAGCCCTACAGTTCAATGAGCAAATAGTTATACGCCCTGGGGACAAAGGTGGTTTAAATGTGATTATGGATAGGTCACATTATGAGCGCTCTATGCATATTATGTTGAGTGATGAGGACTTTTATGAAAGGATTATGTTCATAGAATTGTCTCTAGGGTGTGTAGTTGTATATCTGATGTTTTTCTTCATCATCTTATTACAGAAGGTGTGCTTTCTTTTTTGGAGGTTACTAATACCTTGGTCCCCCTTATACAATGGCTTCCAAAGTTCACAAAAACCCCTCTGACCCACCGATGAGACCGATAGTAGCTGGTGGTGGTTGGGTCATGGAACCTTTCTCCCTGTATGTAGAGAAATTTTTGAGACCTGTAGTGAATTTGAATCCTGTGGTCCTTAGGGACTCCAAACAGTTCCTACTGGACCTTTATCAGTGTCTCTCTTTAGTTAGTGACTTTGAGGATGTCATTTTGGTCACCTTTGATGTCCAGTCTTTGTTTACCATGATTCCCAATGGTCTGGGCATTGAGTTTGTACATGAATATCTTCTTTTACATAGTGAATACACTCCAGTTCAGATAGATTTGGTTTGTTTGTTTTTGGAACTGGTGCTTGAGAATAATGTTTTCACCTATAGTGGTGATATGTATCTTCGGAAACATGGCGTAGCTATGGGCACTTCATGTGCCAATAGCTATGCCAACATGTTTCTAGCACATTGGGAGAACAATATTTTGTTTCCCATTACTGATTTCAAGACACATGTTTTGTTTTACCGACGATTTGTTGATGATTTGTTTTTATTGTGGAAATGCCCAGTGGATAGTTTACTTGCATTTTATGAGGCGATGAACAACTTGACTGATTGTTTAAAGTTCACTTTTACATGGTCACATACACATGCTGAGTTTTTGGATTTATACATTGAGAAATTACCGAGGGACATTATTAATACAGGGGTCACCGGAAGACCTGTCATAGGAATGCTTTCCTATTTAGGTCCAGTATGCACAACGGCTATATCTTTAAGAATCTAATTAGAGGCCAAGGGATCAGAGCCTCTAGGTTGAATCCTACTACACCACGGTTCTTACAAAAGGTTGATGGTTTGAGACGTAAATTGTTGGCACGTGGCTATGCTCCCTTTGAAATAGACTCACAGTGGGCAGATTTAGATCAGTTGAGATTGACCACAGCAGCTCCTTATTTTGGACCAGTTATTGAGTCCAGTACAGATAGGGAACGACACTCTGATACCCATGAGGTGAAGGTTCCCCTGTTTTACACTAGTGAGTGTGGAGAGGTTACTAAGTTATTTGGTCATCACTGGGCCATTCTGCAAGTAGATGAGGATATACGTAGGATCGTAGGAGAGAAACCTGTTTTTAGGTTTAGGAATTGTAAGAATTTGAAGAGATTGTTATGTTATGACAAGAATCCTAGTTTTATGTCTTCTTCTTCGGTTTTACTCAACCTTGTGGTAATTGTAGTTTCTGTACGTTTATCAATACTTCTGTCACGTTCATGCACCCTGATTTGCATAAGGAGTTTATGTTTCATGCTTCTGCAGATTGTAGAACTGCACATGTGATTTATTTAGCTGAATGTTCCCAATGTCACGCGTTTTATGTTGGTAAAACTAATAGAACTTTTCGTGACAGAATGAGGGAACATCTGTATCACATCAGTAAAGGTTCCCAACATAATGCCTTGTCCCAACATGTGTTAGAGTTTGATACATCTCACACTTTTGTTTCAGGGTTATTGAGATGATTCATTTGAGTACCAGGGAGGTGATGTATATATACATACAGAATATAGGGAGGCCTGATGGATCATTTTGCTCTGCAGATCAGGGTAAGGGCTGAATGAGAGGGCCTCCATTAAGCCCACTCTGAAGAAAAGGAGGTTGTTTAAGTAATGCAGAATAAGCAGGTTTATTTAAGTGTTATTTTGTTTACATATTATTTATTTATTTTGCATATTTATATTTTTGTAGGATATATGTTTGTGAAGGGTCTGTTACATATATATATATATATATATATATATATATGTTTTATATATACATATTTTTCTAGTGTGTGCATATAGACTTTTCATATATCTTTTACGAATGTCCCCCTGTGAAGCGAGAATATATCCTAGAGTCTAGTTTTGTTTATATATATATATATATATATATATATATATATATATATATTTGTGCAATGTTTTTTTTATTATGATTCTGATAGTTTATTGCATATTTAATTGCTCGATTTTTATTTGCTGTATCTATTATGAATGCATTTAAATAGGCTGTGTTTTTTGTAGTTGTTATCTGGTCTGATGAAGCGGAAACAGTGAAAGCGCTTACCTTGTCGACTACAATAAAGGAGTTTTATGTTTTTATATCATTGTTATCTGCATGGTGTTCCTCCAGTGAGTTTTATTTGTGGAATTCTCAGCATGTAAATTGTGGACTTTGGACTTTGGTCCCTGCCTGGTTTCGTCCGTTGCCCATCGTTCTTTTTATTATATTTGTTTATCTATTTGAGCAACGGAGTAGTCATCACTCGGATACCACCTGATTGGTTTCATTTTTGTTGTTTTTATATTTTTATTACTGGTGGTTATCCGAGAGGACATGGCTTCTGAAAACTCTTCTTCTATTGAATTGGACTATAATCCTGCTAATAAAACCAATGGTCAGTCGAAAGGAGCTGTAGCTCCATTTTCTGAAAGGTTCTCTTTGTATTTGCAAAGAGAAAGGAGTTGTTTGTGGCAGCTCTATGTTCCGGCCATTAGTGATGATGCAGTGAATGAGACGGGAACTTGGAGGTCCTTCAGCATACTATGGAGAGTATTGAACGTGATTTCCTGAAGTTAAAGCGGATGCAAGCGCAGTGTCTACATTTTGAGCTTTGCCTAGAGAAAAAAGTTGTACCCCGAGGTATACGTGTATTAAACATGTTGACACAGGGGGCACAGCATCCCGACTTATTAATACAATGGCAGAAACTTAATTTAGAGGTAAGCGCTAGTTATATGCACCTCTTAAATGATTATTTTCTCCCAGAGGAAGAAAACTTAAGGGAGTCTTTACGTGAAAGACAGGAAATACTCTTAAAAGTTTATAGAGTGGATGTTTTGAATCCACTCTTTGAGAGTCTTTTAGATGGTGTTGCAGTGTTCGAACGTAAATTGATTTATCAAAAGAAAACTAAACTGCTACGTGACATTAATGATTTTAAGGCAGGCCATGTCTTTATGTGGCCGCGTACAGGACAGAGTGTTACGGGACATGTGAACATGAATGGTTCGACTTCAGTGACTAACTCAGTTGAGACTGTTGATTCTGAACAATGGCTGATAGAACCTTTGAGTTCGGCCATTGATCATGCACATGAAATTGTGACTTTGAATAATAATGTGGATAGTGATGTCAATGGATTTGATATGTCTAACAGTTCTGTTATATCTAGTGACGACCAAGTGCATAAATTGAACCGGATTGTAAATAATAGTTGCAGTTTACCAACTCAAGGCTCCAGGAATGTTAATGTTAATGCTCAGTCTTTTCCATCATCTAGGATAGATGGATATTGTTCAGACAAGTCTTCCCCACATAATTTGTATCCAAATGTTATTGTCGACCGCCCAGGTAGTACTGGTGACTTAGAGAAGGTAGTTAGACCTAAGTGGTGGGGCACAGTCTTAACGGATGTTGAATCCTTCAATGCCCTTAGAGATGGGAATTTGGGTGACCTCCCTTTTCCTCTACCTGTCCGGTCTGAAAGAGGAGGAGGGCGCACCAGGTCGGCGAGCAGAGGACGCCAGAAATGCAAACTTTCTGGTGAACCGAACCAGCATCAAACTCTGAAGAAGATGTGGGTGAAGACCCCGCTTCATTAATCTCTAATATTTCCACTTTTGAATTGACCCCTTTTGAGACCAGTGTGTTGAACAAAGGTCTTAGCTTCATTCCTATTCGCAGGAGTAAACTTTCAGATACTATTATGGATTTAAGAGTGTTTTGTCATAGTATTATGCTACATTTGTTTTATGGGGATTTGAATAATTGTCCACCTTTAGATAGAGGTGTGAATCCACCTTTTAATTTTAAAAAAACCTAGTAGTTTTGTCCCGACCAATCATCCATTGGTTGAGGCTTATTTAAAGTTCACGGAAGATGATGTCTTTTTTTATTATGATACACGTAGTACTAGCTATTTGCTTTATAGGAATAATTTGACATTCAATGAGGAACAAGCTCTACGAGCCCTACAGTTCAATGAGCAAATAGTTATACGCCCTGGGGACAAAGGTGGTTTAAATGTGATTATGGATAGGTCACATTATGAGCGCTCTATGCATATTATGTTGAGTGATGAGGACTTTTATGAAAGGATTATGTTCATAGAATTGTCTCTAGGGTGTGTAGTTGTATATCTGATGTTTTTCTTCATCATCTTATTACAGAAGGTGTGCTTTCTTTTTTGGAGGTTACTAATACCTTGGTCCCCCTTATACAATGGCTTCCGAAAGTTCACAAAAACCCCTCTGACCCACCGATGAGACCGATAGTAGCTGGTGGTGGTTGGGTCATGGAACCTTTCTCCCTGTATGTAGAGAAATTTTTGAGACCTGTAGTGAATTTGAATCCTGTGGTCCTTAGGGACTCCAAACAGTTCCTACTGGACCTTTATCAGTGTCTCTCTTTAGTTAGTGACTTTGAGGATGTCATTTTGGTCACCTTTGATGTCCAGTCTTTGTTTACCATGATTCCCAATGGTCTGGGCATTGAGTTTGTACATGAATATCTTCTTTTACATAGTGAATACACTCCAGTTCAGATAGATTTGGTTTGTTTGTTTTTGGAACTGGTGCTTGAGAATAATGTTTTCACCTATAGTGGTGATATGTATCTTCGGAAACATGGCGTAGCTATGGGCACTTCATGTGCCAATAGCTATGCCAACATGTTTCTAGCACATTGGGAGAACAATATTTTGTTTCCCATTACTGATTTCAAGACACATGTTTTGTTTTACCGACGATTTGTTGATGATTTGTTTTTATTGTGGAAATGCCCAGTGGATAGTTTACTTGCATTTTATGAGGCGATGAACAACTTGACTGATTGTTTAAAGTTCACTTTTACATGGTCACATACACATGCTGAGTTTTGGATTTATACATTGAGAAATTACCGAGGACATTATTAATACAGGGGTCTACCGACGACCTGTCATAGGAATGCTTTCCTATTTAGGTCCAGTATGCACCCCGGCTATATCTTTAAGAATCTAATTAGAGGCCAAGGGATCAGAGCCTCTAGGTTGAATCCTACTACACCACGGTTCTTACAAAAGGTTGATGGTTTGAGACGTAAATTGTTGGCACGTGGCTATGCTCCCTTTGAAATAGACTCACAGTGGGCAGATTTAGATCAGTTGAGATTGACCACAGCAGCTCCTTATTTTGGACCAGTTATTGAGTCCAGTACAGATAGGGAACGACACTCTGATACCCATGAGGTGAAGGTTCCCCTGTTTTACACTAGTGAGTGTGGAGAGGTTACTAAGTTATTTGGTCATCACTGGGCCATTCTGCAAGTAGATGAGGATATACGTAGGATCGTAGGAGAGAAACCTGTTTTTAGGTTTAGGAATTGTAAGAATTTGAAGAGATTGTTATGTTATGACAAGAATCCTAGTTTTATGTCTTCTTCTTTCGGTTTTACTCAACCTTGTGGTAATTGTAGTTTCTGTACGTTTATCAATACTTCTGTCACGTTCATGCACCCTGATTTGCATAAGGAGTTTATGTTTCATGCTTCTGCAGATTGTAGAACTGCACATGTGATTTATTTAGCTGAATGTTCCCAATGTCACGCGTTTTATGTTGGTAAAACTAATAGAACTTTTCGTGACAGAATGAGGGAACATCTGTATCACATCAGTAAAGGTTCCCAACATAATGCCTTGTCCCAACATGTGTTAGAGTTTGATACATCTCACACTTTTTGTTTCAGGGTTATTGAGACGATTCATTTGAGTACCAGGGGAGGTGATGTATATATACATACAGAATATAGGGAGGCCTGATGGATCATTTTGCTCCGTGCAGATCAGGGTAAGGGGCTGAATGAGAGGGCCTCCATTAAGCCCACTCTGAAGAAAAGGAGGTTGTTTAAGTAATGCAGAATAAGCAGGTTTATTTAAGTGTTATTTTGTTTACATATTATTTATTTATTTTTGCATACTTATATTTTTTGTAGGATATATGTTTGTGAAGGGTCTGTTACATATATATATATATATATATATATATATATATGTTTTTATATATACATATTTTTCTAGTGTGTGCATATAGACTTTTCATATATCTTTTACGAATGTCCCCCTGTGAAGCGAGAATATATCCTAGAGTCTAGTTTTGTTTATATATATATATATATATATATATATATATATATATATATATATATATATATATATTTGTGCAATGTTTTTTTTATTATGATTCTGATAGTTTATTGCATATTTAATTGCTCGATTTTTATTTGCTGTATCTATTATGAATGCATTTAAATAGGCTGTGTTTTTTGTAGTTGTTATCTGGTCTGATGAAGCGGAAACAGTGAAAGCGCTTACCTTGTCGACTACAATAAAGGAGTTTTATGTTTTTATATCATTGTTATCTGCATGGTGTTCCTCCAGTGAGTTTTATTTGTGGAATTCTCAGCATGTAAATTGTGGACTTTGGACTTTGGTCCCTGCCTGGTTTCGTCCGTTGCCCATCGTTCTTTTTATTATATTTGTTTATCTATTTGAGCAACGGAGTAGTCATCACTCGGATACCACCTGGTTGGTTTCATTTTTGTTGTTTTTATATTTTTATTACTGGTGGTTATCCGAGAGGACATGGCTTCTGAAAACTCTTCTTCTATTGAATTGGACTATAATCCTGCTAATAAAACCAATGGTCAGTCGAAAGGAGCTGTAGCTCCATTTTCTGAAAGGTTCTCTTTGTATTTGCAAAGAGAAAGGAGTTGTTTGTGGCAGCTCTATGTTCCGCCATTAGTGATGATGCAGTGAATGAGACGGAACTTGGAGGTCCTTCAGCATACTATGGAGAGTATTGAACGTGATTTCCTGAAGTTAAAGCGGATGCAAGCGCAGTGTCTACATTTTGAGCTTTGCCTAGAGAAAAAAGTTGTACCCGAGGTATACGTGTATTAAACATGTTGACACAGGGGGCACAGCATCCCGACTTATTAATACAATGGCAGAAACTTAATTTAGAGGTAAGCGCTAGTTATATGCACCTCTTAAATGATTATTTTCTCCCAGAGGAAGAAAACTTAAGGGAGTCTTTACGTGAAAGACAGGAAATACTCTTAAAAGTTTATAGAGTGGATGTTTTGAATCCACTCTTTGAGAGTCTTTTAGATGGTGTTGCAGTGTTCGAACGTAAATTGATTTATCAAAAGAAAACTAAACTGCTACGTGACATTAATGATTTTAAGGCAGGCAATGTCTTTATGTGGCCGCGTACAGGACAGAGTGTTACGGGACATGTGAACATGAATGGTTCGACTTCAGTGACTAACTCAGTTGAGACTGTTGATTCTGAACAATGGCTGATAGAACCTTTGAGTTCGGCCATTGATCATGCACATGAAATTGTGACTTTGAATAATAATGTGGACAGTGATGTCAATGGATTTGATATGTCTAACAGTTCTGTTATATCTAGTGACGACCAAGTGCATAAATTGAACCGGATTGTAAATAATAGTTGCAGTTTACCAACTCAAGGCTCCAGGAATGTTAATGTTAATGCTCAGTCTTTTCCATCATCTAGGATAGATGGATATTGTTCAGACAAGTCTTCCCCACATAATTTGTATCCAAATGTTATTGTCGACCGCCCAGGTAGTACTGGTGACTTAGAGAAGGTAGTTAGACCTAAGTGGTGGGGCACAGTCTTAACGGATGTTGAATCCCTCAATGCCCTTAGAGATGGGAATTTGGGTGACCTCCCTTTTCCTCTACCTGTCCGGTCTGAAAGAGGAGGAGGGCGCACCAGGTCGGCGAGCAGAGGACGCCAGAAATGCAAACTTTCTGGTGAACCGAACCAGCATCAAACTCTGAAGAAGATGTGGGTGAAGACCCCGCTTCATTAATCTCTAATATTTCCACTTTTGAATTGACCCCTTTTGAGACCAGTGTGTTGAACAAAGGTCTTAGCTTCATTCCTATTCGCAGGAGTAAACTTTCAGATACTATTATGGATTTAAGAGTGTTTTGTCGTAGTATTATGCTACATTTGTTTTATGGGGATTTGAATAATTGTCCACCTTTAGATAGAGGTGTGAATCCACCTTTTAATTTTAAAAAAACCTAGTAGTTTTGTCCCACCAATCATCCATTGGTTGAGGCTTATTTAAAGTTCACGGAAGATGATGTCTTTTTTTATTATGATACACGTAGTACTAGCTATTTGCTTTATAGGAATAATTTGACATTCAATGAGGAACAAGCTCTACGAGCCCTACAGTTCAATGAGCAAATAGTTATACGCCCTGGGGACAAAGGTGGTTTAAATGTGATTATGGATAGGTCACATTATGAGCGCTCTATGCATATTATGTTGAGTGATGAGGACTTTTATGAAAGGATTATGTTCATAGAATTGTCTCTAGGGTGTGTAGTTGTATATCTGATGTTTTTCTTCATCATCTTATTACAGAAGGTGTGCTTTCTTTTTTGGAGGTTACTAATACCTTGGTCCCCCTTATACAATGGCTTCCGAAAGTTCACAAAAACCCCTCTGACCCACCGATGAGACCGATAGTAGCTGGTGGTGGTTGGGTCATGGAACCTTTCTCCCTGTATGTAGAGAAATTTTTGAGACCTGTAGTGAATTTGAATCCTGTGGTCCTTAGGGACTCCAAACAGTTCCTACTGGACCTTTATCAGTGTCTCTCTTTAGTTAGTGACTTTGAGGATGTCATTTTGGTCACCTTTGATGTCCAGTCTTTGTTTACCATGATTCCCAATGGTCTGGGCATTGAGTTTGTACATGAATATCTTCTTTTACATAGTGAATACACTCCAGTTCAGATAGATTTGGTTTGTTTGTTTTTGGAACTGGTGCTTGAGAATAATGTTTTCACCTATAGTGGTGATATGTATCTTCGAAACATGGCGTAGCTATGGGCACTTCATGTGCCAATAGCTATGCCAACATGTTTCTAGCACATTGGGAGAACAATATTTTGTTTCCCATTACTGATTTCAAGACACATGTTTTGTTTTACCGACGATTTGTTGATGATTTGTTTTTATTGTGGAAATGCCCAGTGGATAGTTTACTTGCATTTTATGAGGCGATGAACAACTTGACTGATTGTTTAAAGTTCACTTTTACATGGTCACATACACATGCTGAGTTTTTGGATTTATACATTGAGAAATTACCGAGGGACATTATTAATACAGGGGTCTACCGGAAGACCTGTCATAGGAATGCTTTCCTATTTAGGTCCAGTATGCACCCCGGCTATATCTTTAAGAATCTAATTAGAGGCCAAGGGATCAGAGCCTCTAGGTTGAATCCTACTACACCACGGTTCTTACAAAAGGTTGATGGTTTGAGACGTAAATTGTTGGCACGTGGCTATGCTCCCTTTGAAATAGACTCACAGTGGGCAGATTTAGATCAGTTGAGATTGACCACAGCAGCTCCTTATTTTGGACCAGTTATTGAGTCCAGTACAGATAGGGAACGACACTCTGATACCCATGAGGTGAAGGTTCCCCTGTTTTACACTAGTGAGTGTGGAGAGGTTACTAAGTTATTTGGTCATCACTGGGCCATTCTGCAAGTAGATGAGGATATACGTAGGATCGAGGAGAGAAACCTGTTTTTAGGTTTAGGAATTGTAAGAATTTGAAGAGATTGTTATGTTATGACAAGAATCCTAGTTTTATGTCTTCTTCTTTCGGTTTTACTCACCCTTGTGGTAATTGTAGTTTCTGTACGTTTATCAATACTTCTGTCACGTTCATGCACCCTGATTTGCATAAGGAGTTTATGTTTCATGCTTCTGCAGATTGTAGAACTGCACATGTGATTTATTTAGCTGAATGTTCCCAATGTCACGTGTTTTATGTTGGTAAAACTAATAGAACTTTTCATGACAGAATGAGGGAACATCTGTATCACATCAGTAAAGGTTCCCAACATAATGCCTTGTCCCAACATGTGTTAGAGTTTGATACATCTCACACTTTTTGTTTCAGGGTTATTGAGACGATTCATTTGAGTACCAGGGGAGGTGATGTATATATACATACAGAATATAGGGAGGCCTGATGGATCATTTTGCTCCGTGCAGATCAGGGTAAGGGGCTGAATGAGAGGGCCTCCATTAAGCCCACTCTGAAGAAAAGGAGGTTGTTTAAGTAATGCAGAATAAGCAGGTTTATTTAAGTGTTATTTTGTTTACATATTATTTATTTATTTTTGCATATTTATATTTTTTGTAGGATATATGTTTGTGAAGGGTCTGTTACATATATATATATATATATATATATATATATATATATATATATATATATATATATGTTTTTATATATACATATTTTTCTAGTGTGTGCATATAGACTTTTCATATATCTTTTACGAATGTCCCCCTGTGAAGCGAGAATATATCCTAGAGTCTAGTTTTGTTTATATATATATATATATATATATATATATATATATATATATATATATATATATTTGTGCAATGTTTTTTTTATTATGATTCTGATAGTTTATTGCATATTTAATTGCTCGATTTTTATTTGCTGTATCTATTATGAATGCATTTAAATAGGCTGTGTTTTTTGTAGTTGTTATCTGGTCTGATGAAGCGGAAACAGTGAAAGCGCTTACCTTGTCGACTACAATAAAGGAGTTTTATGTTTTTATATCATTGTTATCTGCATGGTGTTCCTCCAGTGAGTTTTATTTGTGGAATTCTCAGCATGTAAATTGTGGACTTTGGACTTTGGTCCCTGCCTGGTTTCGTCCGTTGCCCATCGTTCTTTTTATTATATTTGTTTATCTATTTGAGCAACGGAGTAGTCATCACTCGGATACCACCTGGTTGGTTTCATTTTTGTTGTTTTTATATTTTTATTACTGGTGGTTATCCGAGAGGACATGGCTTCTGAAAACTCTTCTTCTATTGAATTGGACTATAATCCTGCTAATAAAACCAATGGTCAGTCGAAAGGAGCTGTAGCTCCATTTTCTGAAAGGTTCTCTTTGTATTTGCAAAGAGAAAGGAGTTGTTTGTGGCAGCTCTATGTTCCGGCCATTAGTGATGATGCAGTGAATGAGACGGGAACTTGGAGGTCCTTCAGCATACTATGGAGAGTATTGAACGTGATTTCCTGAAGTTAAAGCGGATGCAAGCGCAGTGTCTACATTTTGAGCTTTGCCTAGAGAAAAAAGTTGTACCCCGAGGTATACGTGTATTAAACATGTTGACACAGGGGGCACAGCATCCCGACTTATTAATACAATGGCAGAAACTTAATTTAGAGGTAAGCGCTAGTTATATGCACCTCTTAAATGATTATTTTCTCCCAGAGGAAGAAAACTTAAGGGAGTCTTTACGTGAAAGACAGGAAATACTCTTAAAAGTTTATAGAGTGGATGTTTTGAATCCACTCTTTGAGAGTCTTTTAGATGGTGTTGCAGTGTTCGAACGTAAATTGATTTATCAAAAGAAAACTAAACTGCTACGTGACATTAATGATTTTAAGGCAGGCAATGTCTTTATGTGGCCGCGTACAGGACAGAGTGTTACGGGACATGTGAACATGAATGGTTCGACTTCAGTGACTAACTCAGTTGAGACTGTTGATTCTGAACAATGGCTGATAGAACCTTTGAGTTCGGCCATTGATCATGCACATGAAATTGTGACTTTGAATAATAATGTGGACAGTGATGTCAAT
The DNA here is from genome assembly GCF_019279795.1 of Protopterus annectens. Taxonomy (NCBI): domain Eukaryota; kingdom Metazoa; phylum Chordata; order Ceratodontiformes; family Protopteridae; genus Protopterus; species Protopterus annectens. Next base: position 1,510,380,699 of record NC_056726.1, read on the forward strand.
GGATTTGATATGTCTAACAGTTCTGTTGTATCTAGTGACGACCAAGTGCATAAATTGAACCGGATTGTAAATAATAGTTGCAGTTTACCAACTCAAGGCTCCAGGAATGTTAATGTTAATGCTCAGTCTTTTCCATCATCTAGGATAGATGGATATTGTTCAGACAAGTCTTCCCCACATAATTTGTATCCAAATGTTATTGTCGACCGCCCAGGTAGTACTGGTGACTTAGAGAAGGTAGTTAGACCTAAGTGGTGGGGCACAGTCTTAACGGATGTTGAATCCCTCAATGCCCTTAGAGATGGGAATTTGGGTGACCTCCCTTTTCCTCTACCTGTCCGGTCTGAAAGAGGAGGAGGGCTCACCAGGTCGGCGAGCAGAGGACGCCAGAAATGCAAACTTTCTGGTGAACCGAATCAGCATCAAACTCTGAAGAAGATGTGGGTGAAGACCCCGCTTCATTAATCTCTAATATTTCCACTTTTGAATGACCCCTTTTGAGACCAGTGTGTTGAACAAAGGTCTTAGCTTCATTCCTATTCGCAGGAGTAAACTTTCAGATACTATTATGGATTTAAGAGTGTTTTGTCGTAGTATTATGCTACATTTGTTTTATGGGGATTTGAATAATTGTCCACCTTTAGATAGAGGTGTGAATCCACCTTTTAATTTTAAAAAAACCTAGTAGTTTTGTCCCGACCAATCATCCATTGGTTGAGGCTTATTTAAAGTTCACGGAAGATGATGTCTTTTTTTATTATGATACACGTAGTACTAGCTATTTGCTTTATAGGAATAATTTGACATTCAATGAGGAACAAGCTCTACGAGCCCTACAGTTCAATGAGCAAATAGTTATACGCCCTGGGGACAAAGGTGGTTTAAATGTGATTATGGATAGGTCACATTATGAGCGCTCTATGCATATTATGTTGAGTGATGAGGACTTTTATGAAAGGATTATGTTCATAGAATTGTCTCTAGGGTGTGTAGTTGTATATCTGATGTTTTTCTTCATCATCTTATTACAGAAGGTGTGCTTTCTTTTTTGGAGGTTACTAATACCTTGGTCCCCCTTATACAATGGCTTCCGAAAGTTCACAAAAACCCCTCTGACCCACCGATGAGACCGATAGTAGCTGGTGGTGGTTGGGTCATGGAACCTTTCTCCTGTATGTAGAGAAATTTTGAGACCTGTAGTGAATTTGAATCCTGTGGTCCTTAGGGACTCCAAACAGTTCCTACTGGACCTTTATCAGTGTCTCTCTTTAGTTAGTGACTTTGAGGATGTCATTTTGGTCACCTTTGATGTCCAGTCTTTGTTTACCATGATTCCCAATGGTCTGGGCATTGAGTTTGTACATGAATATCTTCTTTTACATAGTGAATACACTCCAGTTCAGATAGATTTGGTTTGTTTGTTTTTGGAACTGGTGCTTGAGAATAATGTTTTCACCTATAGTGGTGATATGTATCTTCGGAAACATGGCGTAGCTATGGGCACTTCATGTGCCAATAGCTATGCCAACATGTTTCTAGCACATTGGGAGAACAATATTTTGTTTCCCATTACTGATTTCAAGACACATGTTTTGTTTTACCGACGATTTGTTGATGATTTGTTTTTATTGTGGAAATGCCCAGTGGATAGTTTACTTGCATTTTATGAGGCGATGAACAACTTGACTGATTGTTTAAAGTTCACTTTTACATGGTCACATACACATGCTGAGTTTTTGGATTTATACATTGAGAAATTACCGAGGGACATTATTAATACAGGGGTCTACCGGAAGACCTGTCATAGGAATGCTTTCCTATTTAGGTCCAGTATGCACCCCGGCTATATCTTTAAGAATCTAATTAGAGGCCAAGGGATCAGAGCCTCTAGGTTGAATCCTACTACACCAAGGTTCTTACAAAAGGTTGATGGTTTGAGACGTAAATTGTTGGCACGTGGCTATGCTCCCTTTGAAATAGACTCACAGTGGGCAGATTTAGATCAGTTGAGATTGACCACAGCAGCTCCTTATTTTGGACCAGTTATTGAGTCCAGTACAGATAGGGAACGACACTCTGATACCCATGAGGTGAAGGTTCCCCTGTTTTACACTAGTGAGTGTGGAGAGGTTACTAAGTTATTTGGTCATCACTGGGCCATTCTGCAAGTAGATGAGGATATACGTAGGATCGTAGGAGAGAAACCTGTTTTTAGGTTTAGGAATTGTAAGAATTTGAAGAGATTGTTATGTTATGACAAGAATCCTAGTTTTATGTCTTCTTCTTTCGGTTTTACTCAACCTTGTGGTAATTGTAGTTTCTGTACGTTTATCAATACTTCTGTCACGTTCATGCACCCTGATTTGCATAAGGAGTTTATGTTTCATGCTTCTGCAGATTGTAGAACTGCACATGTGATTTATTTAGCTGAATGTTCCCAATGTCACGTGTTTTATGTTGGTAAAACTAATAGAACTTTTCATGACAGAATGAGGGAACATCTGTATCACATCAGGAAAGGTTCCCAACATAATGCCTTGTCCAAACATGTGTTAGAGTTTGATACATCTCACACTTTTTGTTTCAGGGTTATTGAGATGATTCATTTGAGTACCATGGGAGGCGATGTATATACACATATAGAATATAGGGAGGCCCGATGGGTCATTTTGCTTCCTGCAGATCGGGGTAAGGGGCTGAATGAGAGGGCCTCCATTAAGCCCACTCTGAAGAAAAGGAGGTTGTTTAATTAATGACAGAATAGGTAGGTTTATTTAAGTGCTATTTTGTGTACATATTTATTTATTTATTTTTGCATATTTATATTTTTTGTAGGATATGTGTTTGTGAAGGGTCTGTTACATATATGTATATATGTATATATATATATATATATATATATATATATATATATATGTGTATACATATATATATATTTCTTATATATACGTGTTTTTATATATACATATGTTTCTAGTGTGTGTATATAGACTTTTCATATATCTTTTAGGAAGGTCCCCCTGTGAAGCGAGAATATATCCTAGAGTCTAGTTTTGTTTATATATATATATATATATATATATATATATATATATATATATATATATATATATATTTGTGCAATGTTTTTTTTTATTATGATTCTGATAGTTTATTGCGTATTTAATTGCTCGATTATTATTGGCTGTATCTATTATGAATGCATTTAAATAGGCTGTGTTTTTTGTAGTTGTTATCTGGTCTGATGAAGCTGAAACAGTGAAAGCGCTTACCTTGTCGACTACAATAAAGGAGTTTTATGTTTTTATATCATTGTTATCTGCATGGTGTTCCTCCAGTGAGTTTTTTTTGTGGAATTCTCAGTGTGTAAATTGTGGACCTTGGACTTTGGTTACTGCCTGGTTCCACCCGTTGCCCATCGTTTTTTTTTAATATACATGTAGAAAAGCAGAAGACAATCTTGGGAAATTTGGGACTGACAGGAAGAAGCTAAGGGGAAACAAGGACATCCAGCAAAGAGGTGGATGGATTATGTGAGAAAAGATCTACGACAGTCAGGCATGAGTATCGAAGAAGGCAGTAGTGTAGAATGGAATTTAGAGAGATGGCGACAGTTAACCCAATGCCCCGACCCCATGTAGAAAATGTGAAGAAGGGGGCTGGTGATGATGATGACTGGCACGTGGGTAAATTCGAGGGAATCGTCCTATTTAACCAATGTAGAGTTTTGCATGTTGCGATTGAGACTCCTCCCCCTTTTGCCCTTGTCTTTGCAGCTGATGGCCTAAATGTCAGGAAGGCACTGAAGCCTTGCACTGCCGCAGTACTTTCTGAAAATTTAAACCACGTCTCAGTATAGGCACAGATGTCTGTATTCTTCAGAGTGAGGAGAGCTTGTAGGGTGTGGAGTTTCTTGTTTCAGCTCCGTTAACCATGTCCTTCCATGCTGACAAATACTGAACCCCCCTGGAGAAACACCAGATACTAACTAATTATAATAATAATGTAATAATTCTTATTGGTGTTGGTCATCTTTTGTTGATACTGTTGCGACATCCTTGGTGAAAGTAGAATGCTGCATAGTGCAAAGCACATACCTGCCTGAGGCACATATTCAGAGACATCAACAATGTTTCTCTTCATATAGTCCAGGCAAGGGTGTTTCAGCTCATCAGGTTGTTGGAGAGATAAAAATGAAGGGACAGACTATATACATTTAATATTGCCTTATGGAGAGTGTGTCAGGTGAACTTCTTAAACCCAAGAGCCAGAACTGCATATCCTCAAACTGTGGGAGATATACTTCATACAACTTAAGTAACACCCCATACGATCACCTGCCACAGTGAATGAACCCTCCCACAACCCCATATTAAATTTATATAGTCTGCCCTCACTGCCATATCTCCAATTTATGTATTTAACATTTGTTAACTGGGAAAGTCCGACCTGGAACAAAGCCAGTTTTCAGTATAGGTCCGGGAGAAACACTCTAGATGCATGTCTTTGTAATGTGGGAGGAAACCGGAGAACCTGGAGGAGACCCACACAAACACGGGGAAGACATGCAGACTCCACACAGAAGGCACCCCAGCTGAGAATTGAACTGGAGAACCTCTTGCTGTGAGGCAACAACACTACTGCTGCACCACTGCACCATCCAGTACCTTGATGAGTTGGAGTTCAGAGCAATGTGTGGCTCATAGACCATCTTTAATACTGTGAAAAAGGTGAGAGGCGATTGATTAGATGACAACATTGATTCTTTCAGATGCTTCCACTGTGAGTCTAAATTCAGTATGTTACAATATTTCCTCCACTTGACCTTTAGCTTATAAAGAAACTGCACTAAGGTAAGAGTAATATGTTCATACCATATTTTCAGTTTTGTCCTCTGCTTACCCCTTCTGTTCCCAACTGAATCACAAGCATTCATTACCCTAATCAGCCATGACTGAGTGTCATATGGTTCCATCACCTCACAAACTGCAACTCTCAAATGAAAGTAGTGCTACCACTTAATGTCTAATTTAGGGAGTCAACACCCGATTGTGCATGCAACAACATGCCCTTATCTATTGGTGAAAAAATATGTTGAGAGTTGCCATAATGGTTAAGGTAAATAATTCACAGACAAGAAGTACAGTGTTTGATTCTCATAATGAAACTTATCTAGGCTTAAAATGGTCCATAAGGGTAGTTAGCCTAGTACTTGCCTATGGACCTATTCCGTATAAAGAGAAATCGCTGTGTTATCTAATCATTCCACCATAATTCTTTACCTGCCACTGTAAAGCCTTTTCTCATCCAGAGAGGAGAGTAAAATCTCAGCTAGGCCACTCCCTCCGCCAGATGAATACCCGCTCTACCTAAGTAGCCAACACAACATTCCTCCTGGATACCATACATTGCAGGAGGGCTTACATTGGCATTTTTGTTGTTTCCTGACCAATAAATCCAAGATAGCCCAAATTGTGGTGGGGATGTATAGGCTCTATGCAAGTACCAGCTCTATGTGGAGAGTCCATTTGTAGCCAAGTCAGGCAGACCAAATCCTTCCTTACTTTTGGGAATTGCTTATTTCCTACAACTCAGGACAACTGGGATGCTTACCTGCCATATAAAATTACTTATTATCCATTGGCATTTGGATCACACTTTTAAAAACTGAAAATATCTGGGGTAAAGGAGCACAAACATTTTCACAACCTGAATTCTACTCAGAAAGAACACATTCTGTCTACTTATTAAGGCCAGCTTAGTCTTTATTTCAGTAACCATCAGCATTAAATTAAGGCCAAACAGGGATTCCAACTGTTGTGAAATGGCAATTCCCAGATATTTGACCATTGTAACTATTTGAACGGGAAGATTCCTGCTGGTAGCAGATTATCTCAAGTACTTTCATTGAGTGGAAAGATCAAAACCTTAACCAGATTAAACCTCAGCCCTGCAAGGCCGGAAATGTCTTGCAAGAATGCTAGGATTAGCCCAGTATGGAGTAATGTTTATGAGATCCATAGAGTACAAGCATCTGCAAACCAAGTAGTTAAAGGTGTGTGTGTGTGTGTGTGTGTGTGTGTGTGTGTGTGTGTGTGTGTGTGTGTGTGTGTGTGTGTGTGTGTGTGTGTGTGTGTGTATCATTGGGGGGGTCCTCTTATTCCAATACTTGCCTCAAGAAATCACTCTTGTAAAAGGGTGATTTGTTGAGGCAAGTATTGAAATATGAGGACACCCCCTTACACACACACCTTTAACAAATCACTCCTGTAAAAGGCTGTCAATCACCAGTTCTGCTGTAACACACAGATGAGGGAAGAGTGGGCAGCCCTGTCTTGTACCTCTCTGTAGAGCTAAGCTGAATGAAAAAACTCTATTAACAAAAACGTCTGCTGCTTTATTCTGGTAAAACATCCCACACCAGCTGATAAATATCTCAAGGAAATCCAACCTCCATTCACAAAATTTACGCTTACAAGAGCCACTTTTCTGTTACTATTGTTACAGTAGGCTTGCACATCTAACCAAAGCCAAATTAAATCAGTGCTACCCACCCTCCCTTTAATAAACCCTTCATAATTCAAACCTATAAAGGATGGTAAAACCTTATCCAGGCTGCCAGCCAGCCAGCCAGCCAGTACTTTGGCAAAGATTATGAGATCAGTCTGTAGCAGAGAAATGGGTCAATAGTTATTTGAAACATTAGGATCCTACCTGGCTTTGGAAATATTAATACTTTTGCACATTTTAGCTTCACAGGAAATAAGTTATGGTCTGAAATCTCCCTATATAGACTGCACAGACGGTGGAGTAATTCTTTCATAAAATACTGAAAAAATGTTGATGTGAACCTGTGTAATCCCAGGATTTAGTAGCTGGTAGGAAGTCTATGGGCCATATCATTTCTTGCCTGCTTATTGGTGTGGATAACCCCATGATCATTCCATCTATCTGACACGGACGAACATAAGTACTTAAAAGTGCATGAATTTCACATAATTCACAGGTGTTAACATCCTGCACTACCCATATCTATATTCATCAACAGAATGTCACGCATTCCCTGTGGGTGCACCTCCAGCCCCCCAACCCCGACTTGTAACTGCTATCTCCATTTCCTGCTTTCTCTTCTTACACTTCAATGCCAAAACTTTGTTTGAGGGATAGCTTTTGCCCAATGAAAGAACCACATTCTGTCCTGTTTAGTTGCAGAAACACAAGCCCTGAACTATTTTTAAGATTCAGTTCTTCCTCTTTACTCTTACTCTTTTGCTGCTTATATGTTTTCTTTCCTGTTAACAAAATGAAGAAAAAGAAAAAAGAAAAACTGTCCTATTTGAAATGGGAATTACTGGAAAATATTAGGAATAACGGGCAATCAATAATAAAATTCCTCCCGAGAACTCCCAGAGGAGGAACTCATTGCTTAGCACAAAAAAAGGTGAGGTTAGCATAATGGTTAAGGTACTTACCTTACAGACACACGGTGCAGGGTTTGACTCTCATATGGGGTAACTGACTAGGCTTAAAATGGCCCACAAGGGCAGTTAGCCTAGTATTAATTTATGATCTCCACAACAAAACAACCTCCCCCACCCCCACTGGAGACCTTACAGAACAACACAATCAATTACATAAAATTAGCTGGCTGCTAAGGCCACAGCAGTGTGAGACCTCACTAGTGTAAGGCCCCATAAAATCCAGTAAGGCCCCATAAAATCCAGACAGTCCAGCTCATCTAAGTCCTCCAGAGGATTCCATTGTTGCAGGAAAAGTGTCCTCTGGCTGGGTGACACCCCACAATTTCTCAATATTCACAATCTTCTCAGTTTGTATTTCCAAATCAGTAGAACTATCACCCCTTTCAGTCTTAGTTAATACAGTACTGGCATGTTCAATCAAAGTTTTAAATTTGTTGGCTGTTCTGCAGTTTGTACTGAAAAAAATCCAGACTAGATCTCATTTGCTGTTAACCATCCATCCCCACCAAATCATTCCTTTGTTTGTTATTTGCAGATTTACTATGTGACCCATTAACAGGCTGGTTTCACTTCCTGTAGTTAGTGTATGTGTACATGGGGAACAAAGCCACTTTAACAAAAAAATTCTTAATTTGGTGGGCCAAAAATGAGTCCACATCAGCAGAAGTTTGAAAAAACATATGTTCCATCCCCTTGAAAAGGCACATCCATGCAGGGTAATGCAGTTGCACTTGAAAGCACAGCTATCTGCATTTCTGTAGATAGGGCACCAATGTTGTCCTCTAGAGGTAAAAAGAAATGCTACAGTCAGGGGCAACTCAAACAGGATGACCCACAAGTTGAAAAGAACAACATACCCCAGTTTCCCTATGTTACAGCAATTCTCTGTCGTTATAATCTTGAAATTTCACGATGATGTGCCATTGGTTCTTCAAAACGTTTCCAAAAGGTTGAATCCTATGCACCATCTTTATCTTGAAAACATGAATTTCCTTAATCTGATATGCTTTGTAAGTAAAGTTTGTTGACCATTTGCTTTCAAATACATTGTAGATAATGTTTGCTGACCATTTTTCTTTTCAATTGTCAAAAAATGTTTTTCTATCCTTATTTTGAAGTTTTTGAAAGATAAAAGTGTGCTAAATCCTTATATGATATCCTATGACATCACTCGAGTCAAACTGAGTTCTCAGGCATGACTTATACAAACAATAATGTCAGTATCAGTTCCGAAATAAAACAGTCAATATTTAAAGATGAGTGAGAATGTTTAAAGAACAGTGACAGGAGACCAGTCACCACACAGCATAGCTCTTTAAATACTGCGTGCATTAATTATACTTTATGTGTTTGTTTACAAGACAGGAAATATTAATCTGAATATCATGGTCCAGAGGTCTGGACTAGAAGCAGCTACTTTACCTGTGCAGCTGTGTTTCATGCACAAGCCTGCAGACTGGGTCACTTACTACTGCTGCTGACTGGTCATCATTACGCATATTTAGAGAAGAAGTGGGAGCTGCAGTAACTGCATGGGTCACTTCACCACCAGACCACTGCACGATCATATTATGTAGAATGCAGCATAGAGTAAACATCCTGCATGCAGTAGCTGGGTCATACTGATGGGCACCTCCAGTGCACTTAAACTGACTCTTCAGCAGGCCAAAGGCCCTCTTGAAAGTATGTGTTTGGGACAGGGCTGTTATAACTATCATCAGCAACTCCACGTGGATTTCTCACTGGTGTCATTAGCCACGACTCCAGTGGATATCCAGCATCACTTGAAAGAAAAAGAAAAAGAGAAAAGGGGTGATGGGGAGAAAAGAAATGAAGAAAAAGTGGTTTAGTGTTTAGCAATACATTTCACCATAAATAATTACTTAAATAAAATAAAAAGGAAGCAAAAATAATGTACACTTACCTACAAGATAACCGCTGGGCATTTCACCATGCAGAAAGAGGTGGCAGAGCGAGCTGGTGTGTCAGATATGAGAATTATGGGCACTGCCAGGATGCTAGGAAGAGATATTGGTGAATCACCCCTGTGCATTGCACACTACCTGCCAATTGATGGAATGGTACCCTTTCCTATTGCTGTACCATACACTCCATGGACCAGATGGTGCTTTAATTGTAACATGGATGCAATTGATCTTATGAAGTACTTCAGGGAAATGTGCTACTCCATAAATGGTGCTCATAGTCCTGGCTAAGTCCTGAGGTGACACTTGGAAATAAATGTACTGACCCACACATGCCAAGAGTACATCCAGGAAATACTGAAGTATCCTCGAGGCAGAAGCCTGTTAGATACCCATTGTGATGAAAGAGGATACTGCCAGCCCAGCCAGATGGAATTTTGAAAATAATTATATGTCATTGGTGAATATTGAAATGATTAATACAAGATGCATGTGTTACAAATGTATTAGAACTGTATGTCATGTGTATATCAAACTGGTTGTACAGATGTGTGTGTTGAAAAGGGCATTTGCAGAGTGCTGTTTGAAATGTAGCCACAGTGTGTTCTACTGGAAGAGAACAGAAATGTACATGCATGATTGTAACTGTTTAAATGTATATATTTTAACAGTGAAAACTGGAATACAGCATGTTAAATTCAGAAAAATAACTGAAATTAAATGACTTTATGTCTAGGCCATAAAAGATGGTGGGGGAATTTAATAAAGCCTTCTTGGTCTATTTTACTGTGTAGGCATTGTGCCACACTGCTTACATGAAAGTTAGCAGGTTTGAGATCCAGTAAGCACTGCTGGGCAGCATGCATGCACACACCAACATGGGAAGTTCAGTGGCATGCAAATCTCCTCATAAGCAGGTGAATCTCATGAGGCAGGTAGAGTGAGTGATCCAGCAAGCAGATAGGCAGCTCTTCAGACCATGTCAGTGTTTATAGTGTACATGGAAAAATTCCCTGTACAGGAATGTAGACAGACAAAAGGGGCTGTAAAAATGTAGACAGATGAATATAAATGGCATACCACATGAAGATATGAGTGAAACTATCATCCGTGTGTCTGAAAAATTAAAGGAAATTAAAGTTAAATTAATTTTATTTTTTTTAATAATCTGAGCATGCTTGCATGATGTGCTGCAGTGTGCAAACATGCTTTATAAAAAAAAATTGGAAAAAACAAAATGAATATTATGTGACAGAAATGTATTACAGGACTCTGTGTGGAGTATTTACATTGGTGCACTGACGCTGTTGCTAACATCGTAGGCCTATGAAGTGTTAGTTTCCAGGCACTGAGCATGGATTTCAAGGCAAATGAGGTGGAGTTACTGAATAGCATAAAGGGGTAATCATGTCCGCATATCCCCTCTGTGTAGGCAGAGAACTCTGTTGGTGTTTATAGAGGAGGTAGCTGACATCAGGGGCGGGGTGTCCAATGACTTCTAAGCTTATTTCAGCTTAGCTGCGCCTGTTTGTGTGGCATGCCACCATGCTGAGCATGTCCTTTCAGGGGATTTTGTATGCTGACTGATAAGCTTTGTTTACTTACAGGGTGCGTGTTTGCATGGTGCACTGCAGTGCTGAGTGTGTCTAAAAGCCAATGAGATATCAATTAGTTTTGACTCCTATTTAACTTAAACTAGGACCATAAATTATGCTAATATTATACTAGGCAGGTGCAATGCATCATAGGTAGCCAATCACACAGTCAGTACCCACAGCAGAGCACTATAAAGTATGCATACATCCTGCACTCTGATTTGTCCCACATACTCTGAACCACTGGAGTACAGAATTGGGAATTTTAACTGAGAGAATGCTAGGGAATGCTGCAGGTCTGTATGTGCTAGAAGCTGAAGTCAATGCTGCTGCTGCTGCTGACAATAGGCCTAGACAGAAAAGGAGAAGAGTGTTCAGGCCCAGGGTAACCTTCCAGGAGCTACATGAGCTGCAGATGGTAGAGCAGTACAGCGTGTACAGGGACATGCTGCAAGAATTTATTGAGCTCTGCCACCCTCAACTCAGACCCAGAGCCAACAGAGGGAAACCCACCCCAGTGCAAACAAAGGTACGAGTAACCCTTTGGATAATAGCCACAAGTACCTTCTAAAGACCAACTGGGGTCATGATGGGGGTCTCCCAGGCATCGGCATCCAGGGTACTCCACCAGTTCCCAGGTTCCATGCTACCACATGCCAGTGAGCACATTTCTTTTCCTCTCACCACTGAGGTGAGAACTAGCAATATGCAATACTTCTACCATGTAGCACACTATCCAGAGGTACTGGGTGCCATGGATTGCACTCATGTACAACCACAAGGGGTACCACTCCATCAACTGCCAGATTGTGTGCAGTGTCCAGGGAATTATCATGAATGTGTGTGCTGTGCAGACTTGGCAGTTATCACAACTACTATATCTGGTAAGCTTCACAGCTGTACCAGATGTTTTCTAGGGGTGACATCCTACACAGCCATTTACTGGGGGATGTTGGTTATTCCCTGGAAGTGTGGATGATGACAGCCATCAGAAATTCACACAAACCTGGAGAAGAACGCCATAATGGGACTACAGATACCCAGCCCAATAGTATGTGTTCCCTAATAATCACTAGTCCTCATGGTTGGAATATACACTACATCAGTCAAGAGAGATGTGAAACTGAGGTCACATGATATTTGGACTACTGCTTATCACAGCAGATCATGTGCTGTTGTCCCTCCATTGTGTAACTATGCAGCCATTACAACATCATACAACATAAGATACACGAATGTATGTGATGATTTGTGACAAATGCTAGCATAAAGTATCGATCATTAACCACTACAAGTGGCCTAATGATTAAGGTGTTTGCCTTACAAACACAAGGTGCTGGGTTTGAGTCTTGCAAGGGATAATTGGCTAGGCTTAAAATGGCTTGCAAGGGCAGTTAGCCTAGTACTAATCTATGAATCTATGAAAAACACTGCATTACACAAGTACATGTTAACTAATATAGTCACCATGTGCATCAGACACATAGCTTCATTTCTCTGCATCGATGGTAAGGATGACAGGGATGTGGCACAGGTATCATCACTTGCACAAGATGTTGTGTGGGGGTGCAAGAGACCTAGGCTGAACCAAACAGTTGACAGCATGTGTGTGAGACAGGAAGGAAAGCAGGTAAGATGGACCATGGAAAGATGTCATGTGTGTCTGTAGGTGACCTGCATTTGACAGTGATGCGTGGGTGTGTGCGTATGCACAGTCAAGTTTAGTACTAGCCCTTCATGTGTGTATGATGGACAGCTTTGGACTGCACATGTTAGAATTGACAGTTCACCGTCTCTGGCCCTGAACACAAGAACTGGCTCTGCCAAGAGTTGCACTGGCACGTCCATGCCCAAATGTGTATGTTAGGTGTGTAGCAAATCAGCATTGTGAGTTTGAAAAGATTGTGTGGTGCACTCTAATATTAGTGGCCCTCATTTCCAGCACTTGAGTTGAATTTCTCTGTGATGCATATTAATGCATGACGTGACACTTTATGCATGTATACTTTTGCTATAGTGATATGCAAAGTGTGTTTCTATCTGCAGGACTGTGACTTCCATCAGTGAAATGCAAACATTTCATTTGATATGCATTGTGTGGATAAAGAGTGCATGACTCAGTCTTTATTTGCTGGCCTCACAATGCTATAATTCCAGTGCTACACACCACTGGATTTGAACCAAGGACTGTTTGTGACAAAATGTAGCATTTGCAAGGCATTTAACAGTCTGAACTACTAAGTAACTATTACAGCAGCTGAATTTGCAAGATATATCTGCACACATACAGGCTGTGGCAAACATTTTCTACATCCATCAGTATGTGCATGGATTTATATGGATGTATTTCTGCACCAGGGTCCCAGTTGAACATGTATTTTGCCATTAATGACTTAGCAGAAGTCTTTCTACATGTTGCTGATAAAAGGGCACATTTACCTGCTATCACAGGCCTCACTTACATCCATTATTATGTCTTTGGCTTTCTAGGGTGCACTATTCCACCAGAGTCCCAGGTACACTCCCATTTTTTTCCATTACATTTTAATCAAGTTTGCAGAATACGGTGCAATGCACAGCTCTGCTGAAACACTCTTAATGACTGTAACTGGCAATTATTATGTTTTGTTTAAACCACATGTTATAATTAAGAGTTGTGTGGTGTGGCAGGTTAATGTAGTTGTCTGCAGGCACAATGGTCTTGGGTTTGAAATATGAGACAGGTGTTTATTTTGTAATTGTGTATTACAATTTTAAATCCACATGTAGTCAATATAGTTCTATTTAGCTGAGCTTAGGGAAGTGCATGACACACGTCAAACTAAAAAAACATAAAGAAAAGAAAAATGGGGAGATAGGAAAGTGGTGAAATGGGGTGCAAGCAGGGGAAAAAACATAGTGAAAGGTAGGTAGGGATGTGCAGGAAGGGTGTAGGAAAGAACCATAGCTATCCATTTCTTGTACAGGAACAACTGTGCCCTTTGACAGAATTTGTACATAACTTTGAGCTCTTACCCCAGAGAAAGAGGGATGAGGACAACATAACTGCATTGTCAAACCAATTGGATCAAATTACATGTGTCCAGTTGACACGTGTGTGAAATGGAGAGCTATGTATGGGACAATATTTTTTTTTTGGGACAGGTACCCATTTTTGTTAAGGTGAGAGTGGAATGTTGTGGAAGGGACATAGGAACATGTAGAGAAGATAAGGTGAGTAGGTGAGGATGCATTTTCAGACAGACAAGACAAATAAGGAAGCAAACAGGGGAGGTGTGTGACACATGGGGGTGAACACCTTGGATAGGGAGGGTGTTGTGGAATTCAAGTCCCATGTGCCTCCACATAGCAGCAGCATGACTCACATCCCCACCCATGAGACTGTCTGCACTGTTCCATCACTGCCTCGGGGGTGGCAGTGGTGGAGGCTAGGCATTGGGGAAAGGCTGCCCCACCAGGTTGGCCAGCATGTCTTCAGTGCAGAGTAGGCAGCGGTCAAATCCACAGTAGACTATCCTGTGCACCAAAACTGGCAGCTCAGCCCGGGTGACTACACCCCCTCCACCACTGCTCCCAGTGGGGGGGGGGAATCCCGTGGGGAGATACTACCTGATACTGCAGGTAGTGTAGGGGCAGCAGAGGAGGCACAACTGGTCTGGGTCCCAGACATGCTGGGACCTGGTGCCATGGTTGGATGAGGCAAGGTAGGCAGATCAGCCGTAAGTTGCCTACCTTGACATGCTATGGTAAATGAGGTATAGCAATAAGTTAAGGTTAGTAATAACCAAACCACTGTTAGTATTAACAGAATGGAACATCATATTTATCAATCCAAATACATATTAATGTACATTATGTGTAACACATCATTAAGTAACATAACAGTCAGTATGTTAACAGCATAACCATAAAACAGCATACCAGTAGAAAGTAAACCATAAGGCCAACAAAACAGTTAGTTTAACAAAGTATGTTAATATTTAATCATATTAAAACATAAGAAGAATAAATCACAGTTTCCCAAAATATAGTAAGTTTAACAAAATACGTTAATAATAAATCATAATAATGCATAACAATAATGAATAAATGAAGATAAGGGTTGGGGAGAGAGAGAAAACATTCCATTACTGACAATGCAGACTATATCCCTGAAAACACTGATAATAAATACACTACAGGTGTGTAGTGTGAGTTTTGAGTACAGTGACTACAATTTTCCTATAGCTGATGCAGTACGTACATGTCTCTCAAGCTGTTAGCATGGGTCAGTATAGGCCAAGCAATAACAAATGTAGGTACACAACTACACAGAACACTTTCAAATAATGTGAACTTGTATAACTACCAAGGTGTTCTGTAAGTGGATTTGGTAATACACTGCATTCCAGGTAATAATTTTTCTGGTAATCCTTTGACAAGCATATTAGGCACTTTTAATTATACTGGGATAAACTGTGACACTTGAGAGGCATATTTATGTACAGTACATAAACTAGACATCCATCATGCCTTAGTTGGCAGGCATGGGAATAGAACCCAATAGCTGTGACTGCAGGGGGCATCTGCAAAACAATGTGACAATTGACTGCATCAACTTAGTACAGACATGCAAGGAATACAGCTGTACTGCATTTATTAAAACAGATTGCTTTGGGAATCAACAATGCTGCTTAACACTTTATTGGTATTGCTGATAAATCACTGTGAAGTCCATGCACAATATCTGCTCATAGAGTGGGCTACCTCAGCCATATATGTTTATTACTATTATTAGTGCACTCCACATTGTAATTTCCTTGAGCACGCTACTTCTCATTAGCGTTCTGCTCCTGCGCTTTCCTCAATCTAGCATTTATTTTTTCTATCTCCTGTTAAAAAGCAGCCTTTATTTGACTACTAGCATAATTTAACTTAATTACCTCCCAACAATGTATACATGGTATACTTTTACTCTGATAAATAGTAGCAAACAGTGTGCTTTTTAATGCAACTTTATCGCCCACGCCAACTTTCCATCGGCGTTCTGCACGTGGGCAATCAACTAATAAGCGTTTATTATTAGTTAGAGTTCTGGATAACAAAAACGCTCTATCCTCTCGTTATTTGTCATTATTTACAACAACCGGTTCTTATACTACTCTCTACCATTAAAAACATGCAAAATAGGCTGCGTGTATACCCAATTCCTGTACTGCATTAGCGGAAAGGTATACTGCTTGCATTACTTATAATTTGCTGCTGGAATCGCATTTTATCTGCTAGCGTTAACCCATGGGACATACAATTTGTGCTATCCATTACTAAAATCAGCCTGTTGAGCTGCCACTATATATTTGCCACACTAGTACGCTATTGTTTTTCATCGAGTTTAACATATAGTAAATTCACTTTATTAATGTTTTTGTGTGTATAGTATACTATTATTTCTCCTGCTGAGATTTGTTATACAATAATGTCTATTTAAAGGTTTGCTTGTTTTGTCTAGCTATTACACTGCTTCCCTCACTACCTGTTTCTCTCTCTCTCTATACTCTGCAGCTCTGGGTTCCTTTTTTAGCCTGACTCCCTGAAACTGCCCTGCATTGACTCACATAGAAGCATACTCGGGGCAAAGAAGTCACCTATCAGCTCCCTGAGAGTATATCCAGGAACATTCATACAGAAAGTATGTTTGCTATAGTCAACTAAAGACTTTATCCTTAATTTATACAAATCTACTTTGCCTGGTTAGGTGTGTCTCCTGAGTTCGGTACGGCAGCAGCCACCCCCCCCCCACTGCAGTCTGCCATATTTCCCACCTCCAGCCTATTTCATACTCCAACTCCCATTATTTTTACCCTGCCTGCTTAACGACCATATTAGCTCCTCCCCTCTATCTCTTCATTTCTCCTTTATCCTGGATTTAGCTTCAGCTGCGGCACACTCCGCAATTCTGGTAACTGCCCACTAGGTGGCGGCTCTGTATCTGCTGTATACCTTATATCCTTTCACTCTTCCTTTATATCGCACTAGCTGTACACTCTGTTCATAAGTAGTTGTTCTAGGCTACTTTTACTAAACTCCTAGCTCCAGTATCTACCCTGTCTCTTTTATTTTTACTGTGACCTTAGGGTATAATATCTCTACTCACCCATCTTAGCTTCTTATTCTCCCTTTGCTTAGCCTCTCACCTCCCTGTTACACTCTCAGACTTTACACTCACCTGTTGCCTCTCTTTTTTCACTGATTGTCATCTTGGACGCAGGTCTCCTTGTATCATCCTGCTCCTTTCACCCTACGGGCTCACTCCACTCCCCTACCCTGCCCCCAATTCCCACCTGCCCCAGGGTCCCTACACTTATTCCTCCCTTACCACACCTCCTCTTACACCGCACCAATCTCACTGCCCACATCATTATCACATCACACCTCCCACAACACATTACTATTAGACACACCTACCCCCACTCTGCTCTGTTGTTCCACTTCCCTCAATACTTTCACCACTACACCATCTTACCTACCACCCTACACATCCAACTACCATCTACTAACTCTAAAATGCCAACATCTCCCTCCCACCTCCTAACTCAACTACTTCTCATTATCACACTATTTCCTTCTCTTTTTACTGTCTATCTCTTAACCTTATACGAACAACCACTATACTCGTCCAACCCTTTCCCGCAAAATATACTTCTACATTAACAATTGACACTATTCCAATCTCTCTAAATATTACATCCTCACCCATCTACATAGTTCCCAAATTTCACAGACTTACACCCATTAAATATAATCATTCCAATAACAAAAAACAACCTAACCATTCTTACAAACTACTTTATCATAAATACATTACTCACCTTCACACCCTACTTGATGGAGACATACACCCAAACCCTGGGCCTATTCATACCTCGACCACTGACAAATATACCCCAATTAACAGTAGCACCATAACCCCTTCCAAGCCAGCAAACTCTCTCCTCATAGCACATCTCAATATATGCAGCATTAATAATAAAATCCCACACCTTCATGCCCTTCTAAATGTCCACCAATTTGATATCATATGCCTATCTGAAACATGGCTTAAACCCACAATCAAAGACATTGAAGTCACCCCTCCTGGTTATAATATCATTAGAAAAGACCGTACTACCAAAAAGGGAGGAGGGGTTGCAATCCTCCATAAAACCACACTACAAATTAGTACCCTTGACCTCAACCCACCTTTAGACAGCAAAGCTGAAATTCTGATCACTAAACTTCAGGTCAACCCTAATAAAGCCATTAATGTCATCTGCCCATACCTACCACCTGGTAACAATATTAACACCCTCGAAAATATCTTGAATTGGCTTACTATCAACCTCCTACAGGAAACTATAATTCTAGGTGACCTTAATATTGATTGGCAGTCCTGTAATAGTTCACACCCTTCTACCCATATCAACCTATATGGCTTTACTCAAACTATCAACTCCTCTACCAGAACTCACAACAACAAAGAAACTATCCTGGACTGGATTCTTACTAATAATCCTCTACATTCCTATAAAGTAGGAACCCTCCCAGATGATCTAAGTGACCACTCCCTAACCTATTTTATTAGCTCTAAAACCAACCTTACACATCCCAATACTGCCAAAACTGTTCGCTCCAAAAAAAAATTTAACCATGATCTATTCCTTACAGAACTTAAACAATGCAATTGAACACCTCTAAAATATCTTCCACTTGATGAAGCAGTATCATATTTTAATTCCACATTCTTATTCATCCTGAACCACCATGCCTCACTACGTTCAATTAGATGTAAAGCTAAACCAGCTCCCTGGCTCTCAAACACTTCAAGGCATAAAATCCATCTGAGAAACAAAGCTTGGGTTAAATGGCGTTCTACAAAAAACCCATTAGTTCACTTAATTTTCAAACAACTAAGAAATGACACTAAAAAAGCCATTGTACTAGATAAAAAGAACTTTTACCTCCAAATACAGCAAACCCATGCTAATAAACCACAAATGTTCTGGAAAAGCATTAACAAACTTTTTCATCCAGGACAATCAGTCACCCCTAACGCTCTAGGCTCAAACCCAGATAATCCCATCAACACTGCCAACTCCTTTAACTCCTTCTTTACCAATGCCATCCAATCTCTTGCTAGTCATCTTACACCAGACATTGCTAACCTTCCTAATTCTTCTGTAAATCCTCCACCTTCCTTTCTATTCCATCCAGTGCCCACATCCACTATTTGCTCTCTACTACGTAAACTTAAACCTTCCACCCCCTCAGCTGACCAATTTCCAGCAGAATACCTTCAAATAGGTGCTAAATCTATAGCCTACCCTATATCCATTCTTATCAATAGAACCATTAGTGATGGAAATATCCCGTCCATCTGGAAGATTTCCTATATCATTCCTCTACATAAAGGTGGGAACTCAAATGATTTCTCTAATTTTCGTCGCATAGCCTTGCTATCTCCCCTCGCAAAAATTATGGAAAAGTGTATTCAGAAACAACTACTCAACCATCTGCTCCAAAATAAACTTCTGGCTAACTGTCAACATGGCTTCAGACCTTACCATAGTACCACCACTACCCTGCTATCATTTACAGATTGTATTAACAATAATCGTAACAATGGCCTTCATTCCTCAGCAGTATTTGTTGATTTATCCAAAGCCTTCGACATGGTTCATCACCACCTGCTCTTACACATTATGCAATCTCTGTCCTTAGACCCATTAACTATCAACTGATTCAAATCTTACCTTGATAACAGGAAACAAGCAGTACTCTGGCACAATAATCTATCAAATCTCCTACCTATATCCCTTGGTGTTCCTCAGGGCTCCATATTAGGGCCACTCCTATTTTCCATCTACACTAATGATCTTCACTCAGCAATTCCTTACTCTACCTGCATTCAATATGCAGATGACTCCACCATTATCTGCTCAGCTACCTCTCAAATTGAACTGCAAACCTTGACCCAGAATGCATTCAATACTGTGGAACAATGGTTTACTAACCACTGCCTCCTCCTTAATCCCAAGAAAACAAAACTGCTACTCTTCTCCCCAACACGTAAGTCCACCCCCATACAATTTTCACTTACAGCCAACAATGGTACTGTTATCTCTCCAGACCCAACTACCAAGCTCCTAGGAATAACTATTGACAACAACCTCAATTTTGACACACATATTAACACCACAGTAAAAACTGTCAACAAGAAACTTGGATCCCTCTATAGAATCAAACCTTTTCTCACTACAACAGCCAGGACTGCTATAGCCAGAACTCATCTCATCTCTACTCTACTCTATGCCTCACCCATATTCACAAACCTTTCTAAAACCAACATTAACAAGCTCACTGTATCATATAATAACATTGCTAGATTTGCTGCTGCCTCCCCTTACCATACTCATCACTGTCTAAACTTTTTACAACTTGATTGTTTAGAATTTCATCAGCATCTTCATCTTTCTCAGCTTACAATTGCCCATAAAAGCCTGTATCAACCTCAAATACTCCTATTCTCTCAAGACTACTTACCCCCTACCATAATCCTAAAAACTTACGCTCAGCTAATAAACTACTGTTTAACACATGTAGAGCTCATAACCTAGCAGGTGACTCCCTCTTCTGTAACACCGTTGGTAAGCTATGGAATCTACTACCTACTGAACTTACAACTCTCTCCTCTCATACACTTTTCAAAAAGAAGCTTAAGCTTCATCTCAAAAAACACTGGTTATGTTCCTGTATTATCCCTGACTAATTGCTTTATCCTCTAGCATTAACCACCTGCATCAACTTCCATTCACTTTCTAACCTTTTATTTATATTTTCTTTTTTCTGAATCCTGGGACTTCAGTCTTCACAAGTCTTCTTAAGTCTTCACATATATTTCCTTATTATCAACATTGGTAACTGTCTTCCACACTATACATTGTATATATTTTATGATGACTTTTTTTAAAACCTTACTTAAAATGTTTTTATCATATTATTTCTCTAGACTTTTTCATGACCTTATTTAAAAATGTGTATCTTTTATTTTTATTATTATTATATTTCTCTTCTTTTCTATTTTGTCATTTTATATGTTGTTATTGTTTTTTATCTATACTGTTTTGCACATGGAGCTTTTCTCCCCGGGCCTCTACTGAAAATGGACATGTATCCAGCTAGACTAGCCCGGTCAACAAATGCAAAATAAAAAATAAATAAAATAAATATTACCTGGAGTAGGAGGAACAGAGAGCATTATGTGACTGATATTGGCCTAGAGACAGCCTTAGATAGTACTATGAGTTAAGCAATACAGTTTAAAGGCCATAGTTTTGCATTCTACACCTATTATAGTGTTACACTTGACTACAGCAACCTTACCATAGACAATCAATGCATAAAGCTCTACTGCAAGGTTATGACATCATCTTGCTGTACATCATTTTGCTTACTTTTATTGATATTGTTTATTGTTTATTGCAATACAGTTGTTATTGTTCATTTATTGCATTACAGCTCTAATTGCCCATTTATTACACTACAGTTCTACTTATCCATTTATTGCACTACAGTTTTGCTTATTGCAGAAGAGTTGGCATAATAAATCTGTACTTACCACACTCACGGTGCAAGCTGGCCAGGCAGCCGGCATGGGACTCAACACTGCAATCCCTCTCAGCTGCAGCTGTTTGAAAAAGAGAACACCATTATGCATTCCAGTTTTGCAGACATTCAGCTTGCAGTTTGATAAAACAGTGGAAAACATACTTACATATTGAGGGTCATTCCCAGCTTATGCCTCTTGGACCCAGGTGTGCAAGGTTCTCCTCTTTCTCCTCTTCAGGTTGTCATAATAGGGAAGACACTGCTCACTAGTGTAGGGGATACTAGTAACACTGGTAAGTTACCTGGCCAACCAGTCCCAGGCCTTGGCCTTACATTCTGAGCCCTGGAAACCACCCTGCATCATCCTGGGTTCACAATTTTTTACCAGGATCCCAACAAAGACCTTGGACTCCTGAACAACCTGTCTCTGCACCCAAAACCACTCACCCTCTTCAGCACCACCTAGCATATCAGCAGATAATCAGACTCGAAAGAATACTCCAGAATTCTCGCCTATCGTGCCTAATATAGGCTGTTTTCCCACCCTTACACGTCATTAAGCAACATTCAAAAAAGCACCATGTCACTTAGCAGCTCACAAACCAGCTAAGCAGAGCTAAACAGCACTAAAACTTGTTCAACTGCAGTTTAGCTAAGCTTAGCACCATGCAAACAGCAATAACCATTAGAATGTTTAAGCAGTGCGCAGCACAGTGGAGCAGTGCCATATTTCACAAATTTGTTAAAATTAAACATATATAATAAAGGAAATTAGAGACATCTTATGACTGCTATGAACTCGAGCCCAGTATCTGCCAGAGATCTGAGAAGAAGCCCTTCTATGTATAATTTTACAGATGGATGCTAAATGCTTCCAGCCTCTAGCAATGGGGGTTTTGGGCCTGGGAAATAAAAGTCAGATGACTAGAAATAATGTCATTCTGCACGCTATCACAATAGTAGCAGTAGCAGGGAGCAGTACAGGGAACCTCACATAACATCTGACTAGGCATCCACAACCATGGGTAGCCTCTACACTTCTCCCTACATGGATTCAATATCCCTGTTCCTATGCTCTCCCTCAGCAGTGCACCATGATTGATATGTATGGTGTGCTGCGAGGGGGAATCACGGCCATATACATGGAAGCATTCCATGTAGGCTCTACATGGTGCCTATATGGATTTATTAAATTCTGGGGGTTATCTTTCAGTTTTCAATACAAGAGATATGATGTCTATAGTAGGAAACTTTCTGTATTGTCTTTAGGGTGAAGTAATTACTAGTCTTGGAAACATGAAGAAATGCAATCGTTTTATGACTTCCAGCATCTGACAGAGATCTGAGGAGAAGCCCTTATATGTATAGTTTTACAGGAGGATGCTAAATGTTACCAGCCTCTAGTAATGGGGGTTTTGGGCCTGGGAACTAAAAGTCAGATAACAAGAAATTATGTCATTCTGCAAGCTATCCCAACAGTAATATTTTAGATATTAATTTTAGAAGTCTCTTAGTGATACAGAGCATTCTGTATTTGGTCTTGGACTTGACAAGAACTATTCACTACACTTCTGCCTTGCTCTATTAGTAAGTTCTTAGGTTATAGTAATTTTCATAGATACAGTCAGGAATATAGTGAAGCTTAGTTTAGATATTTTTCTTTATTTATTTGAGACTGTCTTGCAATGTTGTTTTAAATATTTCCTGTGGTTGTGAACTCTGATGTCACTGTGAATATATATTTAGTATTGTCTTTTTTCTTATTTATTATTAAATATATTTAAACATTTCATTGTGGATGATCTGCATAGAGATATTTAAATTTTGAGAGTACTTGCATGTTTATTTGGTGACACTGTGTGGGCCACTCCTAATAGCCTTGCTCTTGATCAAACTACCATTTGTGTTAGTATTAATATTACACAGTAAGATTGGACACCTTTTGTTTAGGGCCTTAAAGTAGCTGATAAGAAGCTGACCTATGGTAGTGGTAACTACTTTACAGTCTGAGCAGAAAGGGGGCATAGCTATTAAACCTGTGTCAGCCTTTCCCAGGTGTGTGTGTGTGTGTGTGTGTGTGTGTGTGTGTGTGTGTGTGTGTGTGTGTGTGTGTGTGTGTGTGTGTGTGTGTGTACTTGTCATCCTTACAGTGTATGTTCCCCTATTGATGCCACTGGTGAGGATTGAGGCTCCTGGATTACTAGGCCAGTGGTAAGGTGTCACACCCATCATGTCTTCAGTCTGTCTCTGGAAATTCCTCATGGCATAGGAAGGTTAGCATAATGGTTAAGTTGTTTACCTTATAGATGCAAGGTGCAGAGTTTGATTCTCGCATGGGTTAATTGGCTAGACTTAAAGACAGCCTAGTATTAATCTATGAACCTATGAACCTAAGGAAATGCATTCCCCAGTGCACTTGTAGAGGCCATACATACTCACTAAGACCTTTAAAATATGTTGGTCCACTTGGAACTTATCAAGTATCTCCTGATTACCAAAAGTGTAGTAAGTTTTTCTCTGTCTATATTGCCACATGTTTTGCTAGTAAGTGGCACTGGGCATAGGTGCATTTGACTCTGCCAAAACAATCACCTCACAAGGAGAATTAACAGGGCTGGCAGCAAGCGACAGCATCATTGTGTATTGCAAAGTAGATAGAAAACGTTCAATCCTGCCATTTGTAATGATTCTGTGGATGGAGTGCAAATCCATGAAATTCTGTGAAGGAGTCAAGATCATAGGTTAGTACCAGGCTAGCTGCCTTTGCAGACCATTTTAAGCCTAGACAGTTTTCCCAAAGCAGAGAATCAAACCCTGTTCCTTGCATCTATGAGTATACACTATTTTACATAATTTCTCTTTTTTCATCTCATTATAACTTAATATGCTTATGGCTATTTGCAGCCTTCATGCATTAGTTTAAATGGCCTCTTTGAATCTTGCCTGTGCTGCAGAAATGTGCAGACAGCAGAGATATACTTTATGAGTTTGTTTAATGGCTATGCATACCACACAGAAATTCTTGGTCTTTGTCCATTAACAGCATTATCCTTCTTATAACCTGTGTGATGACTAGAAGCTTTTCAATAGGAATTTGTAAAATTCTCTTTCTGAAAAAATCTTTGGTAATTAAAATAGCATCAACAGTTAGGAAACTGTTAGAAAATGAAATAACATGCATATCAAGTTGGTAGGTAAAAGACAAAATATCGTTAGCCTTAGTCCATTATTCCATCCATTTTAAAAGCTGACAGCATTACCTTTTCACAATCATCAGTGAAGCAAAAATAAAAAGGAACATGCCTGAAAGTGGTTTATAAATAATTTTAATTTCAGTTTGCATTCACATCCCAGATCTGTGGGGATGCAAGTGTTGAAGGATTGGATATTCAACGTACCCCCCCAAAAAAAAAAAATCTTGGGGGATGCAAGTATACATCATTTTTAAATTCAGTGTAACTATAATACACTGAAAACATTCTGTTTTAATATTTGCCAACTTCCAAAAAAAATACCATGACTCTGTAACATGTGATTTTATATCACAAATCAAATATTTGTGATAAAAAATAACAAACATTGCAAGAGGTTCTGTCTTGAGACCAGCAGAAGAAATAATCAGATAAAATAAGGGATTCAATTAATCCTTATATATCTTTGGGATTACAAATAGCAACCCAAGTTTAGAATGTTTTACATATAGGAAATTGTATTGCTCATAAAGTTAGTAACACAAAGCCAATATCATTATAATCCGCAATTAATTCATGGTTAGAATTCCTCTCATAAGTAAAACCATCACTAAACAATGAATCCAGCTTTCAAAGATTAACCTCTTTCATAATTATCGGGTTCCCACCATTATAGTGTTTCATAAACCTTAAAGTTTTACTGTTCTTGAAGTTATTCAAAATATTTTTTAAGATAAACTGAAATTATGCTAATTTAATGGTGGTTTAGATAAAGCAGCTGTTATATTTTTGAACAAATACTTTCAAATATAGCCAAATTAAAATTCAATGCACTATTAAATTGCTCTCATATTAGGTGCAAAACTTGAAAGCTTTAGATAAATTAACTGCTTCTTCCAAAATGACCTAGTTAGTTAAATTGTCATTTGGAAACTTACATTGACTACTGAATTGTCCTAATGTTGGTAATCCTCCATTCTCCTCTTTCCTCGGGGCAATGGTGCTCCTCTCAGATGGTAAAAAAGTCTTCCCCATGTTCTCTTGTGACGTTTGTAATGTCCCTTCAAATTCCAACTGGCCAGGTGAAAAATTTGGACCTATTTGAAAACTGTCTTGAATTCCACCTGATTTCCAAGTACCTGGAAGGGAATACTCAAAGAAACATTTGATTGGTCATTGAGCATAACCAAAGCCTGATTGGCTTTTAATTCCATTTTGAAATTTAATGACACAAGCCATATTATTATATTATTATATGCTGTTTGATGTCTCACTAATTTCTTTTGTTTATGACTTTGCTAGGCCATATTATGCTTCTTCAAATTTATAAACACATTCTCCAATATAACTGTACACATATCATCATTTCTATGCCCCTGCAGGTCTTGACAGAGTTTTATCTGCTTCGACTTTTAATTCAGATAACTTTGTTTCATAGTGACTTAATAATATGCCCATCAGTTGCAGACCCATATTATTGAAATTTCTTTTAATTAAACAAATAAAGGATAATAAAACATGATGTTATCTGAGAATTTCTCAAGCTGTATCTACTTAGCAATTATTTTTGTTGGGATAACACTTCCAGGTAAATATTATGCCTGATCATTAACTTATACTTAACAGTGGTTCTCTCCACTAATGAATAACTTATTTAATGTCCATATTTGCAGCAAACGTTGTTACATCTGAACCCAAGGTGTAACAGTTTTTTCTTTTAAATAACACCAACCTCTTGCCATTTTAAGTGGTTCTAACCTGTCTAACATTCAGCACAATGAGATATTCTCTGTTGCAACTGAATACTGGTCTTCAATATTAATTCCATTTCTCTGCCACTTTTTCTATAGCTTTTTCTGCCACCTTCCCCAGCTGAACCAACAAATTACAAAACAAGCTGGAGGCACTATACACCAAAAGTGCTGTCAAATCTGGTATGCCTGACTTACTACAAAAAGTAAAGAATGAAGTTGTCTTTTTTGTTCATTTCCTGATATTTTTAGTTTTGACCTGACATGTATATTGGTGTATATTTTGCAGCATATGTCATTTGTGTAATTGTAATACACTCATATATCCACCCCTCTCTCTCCATATGAGAGAAAGAGAGATGGAGCTACGTAAAATATTAATGTTACTAATGCTGAGCAGAAAACATTGTCAGCAGTGGAAACCTCAACATGCTAGTATACACTCACCAAGCAATAAGCTTGTCTCAATCAAATTTAACCTACAAAAACAAAAGAGACATTTTTTTGCAGTGGTCAAGCCCCCTTCCAGTCCCCCTCCCCCATGGGGGCTGCACATCCACACCTCCTGCTAATCATATATAATAACTCTGTGATCACATAATATCTGGGAAATGGCATACTCTTCAACTCAGAGAGCTGTGTTGTCTAACTTGCCTGTTGGTCATCTATTTAATTAAGAATCCTCACATTGCCTCTAATAAGAGGTCTAACCGTGGTCACACAGATGTTAATCTTATTGGCTGTTTTAATAAGAACTGTTGGTCTGTGAGAGATGATTTTTTCCACCCAGGGATATTAAGAAATTGAAAAAAAAAAGCTTTTCAAATTGAGAACTTTACAGTTGGTTAATGATTATTAAATGGAAGGCACGTTACTTAAGATCATACCTCAAAGGCTCCAAATCTACAAGTTTCCAAATGGCATTATAGTAGATTCTCCATTTTATAAAGACTTTGTCAGCTTATATTACATAGAAATGTAAATTATTCTGTTGTAAATTCTGTACATAAAACTATTGTGCTTATGTTTTATAAATGCTGTCACTTTAAATATAGTTATTTCATTAATAAAGGCAGGAGAATCACCCTACTAGTTAGAGTAGGTTCTCAGAGTTTTATTTTATTTATTTATTTTTTTGGTTAATGAGGCTAGTCAGTGATGTGCAGAACAGACGGGTAAAGTCACTGAATTCAGAGTTTCTGGCCCATTCATTATTAGAACTTTCTGCCAGCATCAATGTTCTGACTAGAACAGAGAGACATGGTGGAATTCCTTGGGATGCATGGCTAGGCTTAAAAAGGCCCTTGTGGTTGTTAGCCTAGTAAATACCTATGGACTTATGAACCTATGAAGCCACTAGGATGAACCTGGACATCTTTCTTACCCAAGCAATACCAGAATAAAGAGAAGTGATGGGAAGCTAAGAGATTTGTGGTACAAGAGTCTGTATCCGTCTTTATTAGACTATACTTAAAGATACTTTAAGCTGCTACATTATCCATCATGAGTATTTGGGAGCATCCTGTCTTTTTATGTTTGGAACAATACAACCATATTATTTTACAGGCTCGATGTCTCTGTTGCATTTCATATTCCACACTGGTGTGTGCAAAGGACATATACTGGTGCAATTTTGTATGACAAAAGCCCTGAGTTTATAACTTTCTCTGTCTACAAAAAAGGCCATTTGTTTGACAATATTTTCCCTAACCTATCAGATAGCATTCCTTCCCTGTGTGCTGTGAGGAGAACTGTTTACCAACTTTAAACCACCTTAACAGAAAGCAGTGATGAGTGTGTTCTGGGAGATTTTTTTAGGGAGGGGGGTGTCTAGAGTGTACCTGTGTTGGCTGTTCTGACAAGAAGGTGACATCAGACCACTGCTGCTGCCACGGACTAGATGGTAGTAGATAACTAATCCATATTTGGTAAGTGGTAGTTGGTAACTAGTCCATATTTGGTAAATGGTAGTGTGTAACTAATCCATATCTGGTAGGTCGTAGTGTGTAACTAATCTATATCTGGTAGATGGTAGTGGGTAACTAATCCATATCTGGTAGATGGTAATTGATAACTAATCCATATCTGGTAGATGGTAGTGGTTAACTAATCTATACCTGGTAGATGGTAGTGGGTAATTTATCCATACCTGGTATATGGTAGTGGGTAACTAATCTGTATCTGGTATATGATAGTGAGTAACTAATCCATATCTGAACCAAAAAGAGTAGCACCAATTAAACAATTAAATAGGGAAAAAAACCCTAAGGTATACATGGCAGCCATCAGGTGGTACCCCCACCCCAGGAAGGATGGACCTGCAATGACTGAGTGGGATAGAATCCTTTCAAGTAGGTTAACTGGCAAGCCTTTAACAGGCTTTATGAACATGGAAGGGACAGAGTATCAGGACTATGAAAAAAAAAGGCATGGCTAGACATAGCTTGTGTTTTCACTGCCATAAATGCTCACAAATGTCATAGCTGGGCATGATATCCTGACAAAATAGTAAGACCTTAGTAACATGATTTTATGTATGTACTTAAATTGCAGTAAGATTCTGAGGTCCAACATATTAAAACTAAAAAGATAGTAATGGTAGCCATTGAAAAAAAACAGAAAGGGATTCGCTTGCTTCATAAAAAAGCTGGTTTCAAACTAACCCTAGGGATGCAGAAAATGTTGTTGCAATGGTACAGACATTGTTATGTAGTGAAACTATGTTTAAATCTCAGCAGCCTACACCTATACTAAAGCATGTGCCAAATTATCGTAAGAAAACAGAAAATAGCAGCACTAGACGTGCTTTGTTTTAAACGTAAGAAAGGAGACACATAGATTTTGTACTAGTAATAGTGACACTTTCATACTTGTGAAGAGTATAAACAGAGAAACGCATGCTGCTAATTATGCTAAGACTATAGAATGTGATAAATTAAATGCATGAAGAGCTGAATCAGCCTTTTGCTGTTGTGCTGCTGAAAAGTTAATTTAGTTTGCTGTCTTAAATGGTAGCAGGGAGCTGCTGGGACTACTGGAATCAGGAATATAGTCACTCTTGTGAAAATTCAGTATGCATTTAAAAAGAAGCCCCTTAATTAAAAGCAAATGAAGCAGCCGGCATTCATGCAGATATGCAAGAGTTTCTCATTACTGAAGTAAAAACACCAATGGTGTTTATAAAGGTGGCTCTTCATGTTGCTGTAGTTTACAGTTTTATACTTGACATTATAATAGGAAAATAATTTCCCTTCTTTAAAGATTTGTGAAGGCAATGGGAGAAATGTAATTATTTTAATAGACCGCTTTATTATTTTTGAAACAACTAGTGAATATGCATATAGATACACCTCTGCCTATCCTAGATAAGAGGGACATAGTCATAAATAATCGATAATTACATGCATTGTTCATATCAGAAAAAAGAGGGGGAAAAGATAAAGATTACTAGAGACATTTGAGGAACAGAAGTGCGTATTTACTAGAGACATTTGAGGAACAGAAGTGCGTATTTACTAGAGACATTTGTTAAGTTTTTCTGCATAGCCGCCTATTTTGAGCATTTTCTGGCTTGTTAAACTTGATTTCTGCATTAGTAACCATATTTAGAGCACAACCTAGAGCTGTTTACTGAATTTCCTGTTTGCACTTATTTTTAAAATTGTTTTTTTCTCAAAACTTGCATTTTATCTGTCTTTGGCCTAGCACTCTTGTGTGGGGTCATTTACTGCACTGTTATAACTTGCTGATACTTGTTAACCTCTGCTATCTCTGAAAAAACAAAAAAAAAAAAACAAAAAGAAATCTTGCTTTTTTCTCACTTTTCTGAGATTTAAAAAAGTTCAGTTACAGGCTTGCTGTTCTTGAACTGTTTGTAAGTTTCTGTGAGGCCATTTTTTGCTTGGGCTAAAGGAAAGTCTCTCTGTTGATCAGTGGCAGTGAAAAACATTGAGCAGCCTGCCTGCCCCTGTGGGAGTGGTTACTGACTTGAAACTGTAGTTTTATTGGCCATTCTGGGTCAATTCCAAAACTCCTTCATCTTCCTCTCTTAAAACCTGGTTGCCTCGTGGTTTTGGTGTCTTTTCAGGCTTGTTGGCTTTTGGTGAAGCACCCACCAAGAGGAGAAAATGCTGAGAGAAGAAAGGAGCCACTTTTGAGACTTTGTATTTTTCCTCTGTTTATTTGCTAAGTTTTTCTGCATAGCCGCCTATTTTGAGCATTTTTTGGCTTGTTAAATTTGATTTCTGCATTAGTAAGTGTATTTAGAGCACAACCTAGAGCTGTTTACTGAATTTCCTGTTTGCACTTCTTTTTAAAATCGTTTTTTTCTCAAAACTTGCATTTTATCTGTCTTTGGCCTAGCACTCTTGTGTGGGGTCATTTACTGCACTGTTATAACTTGTTGATACTTGTTAACCTCTGCTATCTCTGAAAAAACAAAAAAACAAATAAAAATCTTGCTTTTTTCCCACTTTTCTGAGATTTAAAAAAGTTCAGTTACAGGCTTGCTGTTCTTGAACTGTTTGCAAGTTTCTGTGAGGCCATTTTTTGCTTGGGCTAAAAGAAAGTCTGTTGATCAGTGGCAGTGTAAAACATTGAACAGCCTGCCTGCCCCTGTGGGAGTGGTTACTGACTTGAAACTGCAGTTTTATTGGCCATTTTGGGTCAATTCCAAAACTCCTTCATCTTCCTCTCTTAAAACCCTCTTTTGTGCAGTTTTGCGCATTTTTCAGCATAGCGCAACA
Source organism: Protopterus annectens (assembly GCF_019279795.1). Taxonomy (NCBI): domain Eukaryota; kingdom Metazoa; phylum Chordata; order Ceratodontiformes; family Protopteridae; genus Protopterus; species Protopterus annectens. Next base: position 1,510,412,010 of record NC_056726.1, read on the forward strand.
GCGGGCAGTGCCGCCTAATTGGGTTTAAACTATTCCTGGCTCCACAAAGTCTGCTCTTCACTTTTTCCCTTAGAACTGCTCTATCTCTCAGTTTAAACACCATATTCTCATTCTAAGGCCCTTCACTGGTCCAATTAAGTAATCCTACAAGTTAGCACTATTAATTTTTTTCTCAAAACTTGCATTTTATCTGTCTTTGGCCTAGCACTCTTGTGTGGGGTCATTTACTGCACTGTTATAACTTGTTGATACTTGTTAACCTCTGCTATCTCTGAAAAAACAAAAAAACAAATAAAAATCTTGCTTTTTTCCCACTTTTCTGAGATTTAGAAAAGTTCAGTTACAGGCTTGCTGTTCTTGAACTGTTTGTAAGTTTCTGTGAGGCCATTTTTTGCTTGGGCTAAAAGAAAGTCTCTCTGTTGATCAGTGGCAGTGTAAAACATTGAACAGCCTGCCTGCCCCTGTGGGAGTGGTTACTGACTTGAAACTGTAGTTTTATTGGCCATTTTGGGTCAATTCCAAAACTCCTTCATCTTCCTCTCTTAAAACCCTCTTTTGTGCAGTTTTGCGTGTTTTTGAGCATAGCGCAACAGCGGGCAGTGCCGCCTAATTGGGTTTAAACTATTCCTGGCTCCACAAAGTCTGCTCTTCACTTTTTCCCTTAGAACTGCTCTATCTCTCAGTTTAAACACCATATTCTCATTCTAAGGCCCTTCACTGGTCCAATTAAGTAATCCTACAAGTTAGCACTATTAAACCATAAGTACTACTTACTCTTATACTATCTACGATTACCCTGTCCTCTATTGGTCCGTCTTAAATTCAGTTTCCCTATTACTCTAGCATGTCCAAAGGTCAGTCAATGGTTTCCTCTCCAGTCCAGCTGGTGAATCTGGGAATTTTGAGGCAATGTTACAACTGTCTCATGTACACGGACAACCCTCTTCTCCTCCAAACAGGTTCAAATATATGGGAGAGATGCAACTATTTAGCCAAACTGGAGGCTGAGCTCTCTCATCTCAAAACTGGTGTAACCAGTCAGGAGGAGAAGGTAACCTCACACAACACAATTCCAGTATCACATAGTCCCACCACATCAGCGAACCAAACACATAAATACACAAAAACATACTCGGAGGCTCTAAATAAAAATCTACCTAAGCAACAGAGACCTCCAAAGCAGACATCCAAGCAAACGCTACCTCAAAACAAAACACACAAAACACATAACCCACAAAGTCAGTGTGCCAAGCAGCCACAGCCCTTAAGGCTGAATAACACACCTGATACTCTTGTTATAGGTGACTCTATTGTCAGACACACTGACGTCCCGCTCAACAGGCTGAATAAAGAGAAGGTCACAGTGAGCTGCCTGTCGAGTGCTAGGATCTGACACATAACGCAAGCACTCAGGTCACTCCAAAGCAAATACAAATATGACTCAGTCATTGTACATGCTGGTGTGAATGACCTGAGACGTACCTCCCTGGACTACATGAAAAGAGACATAGAGGAGCTCTCTGATCATGTAGCCCAGGCTTGTATGACCCTGACCTTGAACAGCATCTTACCCTCACCTAGAATGATGCCACAGTACAAAGACAAAATGATCGATTTTAACAATTGGCTAAAGTTTTGGTGTCATTCAAAGGGGATCCAGTGTCTGTCAGCCTGGGATGACATGCTCGACAAGCCACGTTGCTTCGCTAGGGACGGCTTGCACCTGTCACCACTGGGCTTTGTGATATTGGCAATGGCTCTTGCCACCCCATAGTGCCTTTTTAGGCAAGGCTCAAAAGTCAAACCCACCCCCATAGACAGCACAAGGAACAAGAAACTAAGGGTAATGCTGCTAAATGCCAGAAGTCTTAACCTCAAGATACACGCACTCGAAGCTCTCCTCAGTATGGAGAACATCGATATCTGTGCAGTGACAGAAACCTGGTTCAAGGCTCCAGAGAGCACCCCAGCACTACCAGGCTATACCTCATATCATGCTTTTCGGCTCCAAAACCCGGACCGAACCACAAAAGGAGGGGGGAGTTTCCATATTTATCAAGGATATCCACACCTCCAGGTTAGCGGCATTGCACGAAGTATCGGAGACCATCCATGTGCAACTAACAGTGGGCAAGACTGCTTTTCAGTTTATAGCATCCTACAGACCACCCTCTCAAAGTCAGGAATCCCATTCGGCTTTCCTGAAAACATTGGAGAACATGAAGATCTCTCCGAACACTATTATATTGGGCGACATCAACTACCCAAACATTGACTGGAAGCACTACTCAAGCCCCAGCACCTTAGCCCAAAGATTCCTGGAAATTATAAACTCAAATGCTATGGAACAACTAGTCACCACTCCCACAAGAGGGGACAACATACTAGACCTGATCATTACCAACATGGGGACTCTATGCTCCACACCAGAAGTATATCCCTCATAGGTAAGATCAGACCATAAATTAATTTCACTGGATGTCCACATCCTGACCCCAACCCCAGCCCAGAAAACCACAGTGAAAAACTTCTCAAAAGCGAACTTCTCACTTCTCAAAACTGAAGTGGAATCCTTCAAGGCCCCAGGGCCAGTAGAAACTACAGCCCAAACTGCAGAATCCTATATAAATGCATTCTACGGACATCTCCAGGAATGCATGGATCATGCTATCCCAAACAAAACCAAGACCCAATCATCCAAAGGCAGGCATCCAGTCTGGTGGACCCCTGCCATAAATAAACTGTACAAGAGAAGGAGGAAGCTACTACATGATAGAGCAAAATCCCTAATAGGGAAGGTATCTCTGATCAGTACTAGCAAAAAATTACGATCCCTCATAAAATCCTCCAAGGCCAGCTTCGAGAGAATAATTGCACAGGACACCAAAGACAATCATAAGGCTTTTTTCAGTTATGTTAGAAACCTGGGATGCAACTCCCAGACTTGTTCTGAGTTGATTCTAAACGACAGAAAATGCACTGAACCCACAGACATCGCCAATATCCTGGCAGACAGGTTCAGTGCAAACTTCTCCACCCCCCCCCCAAAAGAGCAAGTATCTATCCCGCAGAGGGCTGCCTCCCAAACATCTCAGATGCTCAGGTGAAGGCTGCCCTCTCCAAAGCAAAAAACACTGCTTCCATGGGACCAGATGGCGTCCCAGGTTGTGTCCTACATGAACTACAAGAGGAATTAATCCCTCAAATAAAACAGCTATACAATCTCAGCCTCACTACAGGATATGTGCCCACAGAATGGCGTACAGCAACAGTGGTCCCACTCCACAAAGGTGGAGCCTCTACGGACCCTGGAAACTATTGTCCCATAAGCCTGACTAGCTTAGTCTGCAAGGCTATGGAGAGGATCATCATGGAGCTCATAAACAAAGACATTGTGGACCTACAGACACTAGATCCTACCCAGTTCGGCTTTGTCAAGGGCAGATCCTGCCTTTTGAACCTAGTTGACTTATTTGAAACAGTAACCAAAGCCATAGATGAAGGGAAGGTAGTCCACACAGCCTATCTGGACCTTGCAAAGGCATTTGACACAATACCCCACTCGGGCATCATAGATAAGCTATCCAGCTTAAATATAAACCCCTATGTCACAAGATGGGTTGCAAACTGGCTCGAAGACAGAACCCACAGAGTGAGAGTTGCTGGAGCCATGTCAGACTCGAAACCGGTCACAAGTGGCGTCCCACAGGGTTCTGTCCTGGGACCACTCTTGTTCGGTATATACTTTTCTGAGGTACAGGCAAACGTGGGAGGACTATGGCTCACCAAGTTCGCAGATGACTGCAAACTGGGCGCCATAATCAACTCTCCAGCTGACACAAACATCCTTCAAAAAGGTCTCACAGAGACAGATAACTGGTGCCAGCGCCATGGTTTAAAGCTAAATGCCAAAAAATGTATAGTCATACCCTTTGGCAAAAACAATGTGCCCACAAATTACCACATAGGCAGAAACCCATTAAGTACAGAGAAAGTTATTAGGGACCTGGGGACCCAAGTTGATAGCAATCTCTCCTTTGAAAACCACATTGCCAAAGTGGTTAGAAAGACCTTCTACATAGCCCACCTCATTATGAAGGGTTTGACATCTAGATCAAGAGAGGTAATCGTGCCCCTTTATTCATCCCTCATCAGGCCCATCATAGAATACAATGCCCCTTTTGGGATGTACCTTACCCGACACCTGCAGCAATTAGAAAGACCCCAAAAGTATCTCACCAAGAGGATCAAGAGTCTCAAACAGATGCCATATGCTGCTCGGTTAAAAAAACTCCAGCTCTACTAAGTTGTATACCGCCTACTTCGAGGCGATCTATGCCTGACATACAAAGCTATGTCAAATCCAGAATTAATGGACATGCTCCACCTCAGTAAATCTAAATCCCTTAGAGCCACACGCTCGAGGGACTTGAACCTCAGCACAGAAATAAATATAACATGCTGGAGGGACAGGTTCAAAACCCAGAGGCTCCCTTCGCTCTGGAATAGAATTCCAGTTCATGTGAGGCAGAGCACCTCACTGAATCTCTTCAAGAAGAATCTCAATAAGTGGATGGGGGATCGTAGGTTTGTCCCAGGGATTACTCCCGTGTCACTATTAGACAGAGGCACAGTAAACTAAACCTTAAAAAGGGCACAGTATACTCAAATCAAGGGGTGGCGTAAGCCATACAGAATCGGGCAAGACTTATAATTGCCCCCGGGCAGATAGCCTAGTATGAACCTATGAACCTATGAACCTATGAACCTATGAAGAGAAGAGCGTATTTACTAGAGACATTAGAGGAACAGAAGTGCGTATTTACTAGAGACATTTGAGGAACAGAAGTGCGTATTTACTAGAGACATTTGAGGAACAGAAGTGCGTATTTACTAAAGACATTTGAGGAACAGAAGTGCGTATTTACTAGAGACATTTGAAGAACAGAAGTGCGTATTTACTAGAGACATTTGAGGAACAGAAGTGTGTATTTACTAGAGACATTTGAGGAACAGAAGTGCGTATTTACTAGAGACATTTGAGGAACAGAAGTGCGTATTTACAAGAGACATTTGAGGAACAGAAGTGCGCATTTACTAGAGACATTTGAGGAACAGAAGTGCGTATTTACTAGAGACATTTGAGGAACAGAAGTGCGTATTTACTAGAGACATTTGAGGAACAGAAGTGCGTATTTACTAGAGACATTTGAGGAACAGAAGTGCGTGTTACTAGAGACATTTGAGGAACAGAAGTGCGTATTTACTAGAGACATTTGAGGAACAGAAGTGCGCATTTACTAGAGACATTTGAGGAACAGAAGTGCGTATTTACTAGAGACATTTGAGGAACAGAAGTGCGTATTTACTAGAGACATTTGAGGAACAGAAGTGCGTGTTACTAGAGACATTTGAGGAACAGAAGTGCGTATTTACTAGAGACATTTGAGGAACAGAAGTGCGTGTTACTAGAGACATTTGAGGAACAGAAGTGCGTTTACTAGAGACATTTGAGGAACAGAAGTGCGTATTTACTAGAGACATTTGAGGAACAGAAGTGCGTATTTACTAGAGACATTTGAGGAACAGAAGTGCGTATTTACTAGAGACATTTGAGGAACAGAAGTGCGTATTTACTAGAGACATTTGAGGAACAGAAGTGCGATTTACTAGAGACATTTGAGGAACAGAAGTGCGTATTTACTAAAGACAATTGAGGAATAGAAGTGCGTATTTACTAGAGACATTTGAGGAACAGAAGTGCGTATTTACTAGAGACATTTGAGGAACAGAAGTGCGTATTTACTAGAGACATTTGAGGAACAGAAGTGCGTATTTGCTAGAGACATTTGATGAACAGAAGTGCGTATTTACTAGAGACATTTGAGCAACAGAAGTGCGTATTTACTAGAGACATTTGAGGAACAGAAGTGTGTATTTACTAGAGACATTTGAAGAACAGAAGTGCATATTTACTAGAGACATTTGAGGAACAGAAGTGAGTATTTACTAGAGACATTTGAGGAACAGAAGTGCGTATTTACTAGAGACATTTGAGGAACAGAAGTGCGTATTTACTAGAGACATTTGAGGAACAGAAGTGCGTATTTACTAGAGACATTTGAGGAACAGAAGTGCTTATTTACTAGAGACATTTGAGGAACAGAAGTGCGTATTTACTAGAGACATTTGAGGAACACAAGTGCGTATTTACTAAAGACATTTGAGGAACAGAAGTGCGTATTTACTAGAGACATTTGAGGAACAGAAGTGCTTATTTACTAGAGACATTTGAGGAACAGAAGTGCGTATTTACTAGAGACATTTGAGGAACAGAAGTGCGTATTTACTAGAGACATTTGAGGAACAGAAGTGCGTATTTACTAGCGACATTTGAGGAACAGAAGTGAGTATTTACTAGAGACATGTGAGGAACAGAAGTGCGTATTTACTAGAGACATTTGAGGAACAGAAGTGCGTATTTACTAAAGACATGTGAGGAACAGAAGTGCGTATTTACTATAGACATTTGAGGAACAGAAGTGCGTGTTACTAGAGACATTTCAGTAACAGAAGTGCGTTTACTATAGACATTTGAGGAACAGAAGTGCGTATTTACTAGACACATTTGAGGAACAGAAGTCCGTATTTACTAGAGACATTTGAGGAACAGAAGTGCGTGTTACTAGAGACATTTGAGGAACAGAAGTGTATTTACTAGAGACATTTGAGGAACAGAAGTGCGTATTTACTAGAGACATTTGAGGAACAGAAGTGCGTATTTACTAGAGACATTTGAGGAACAGAAGTGCGTATTTACTAGAGACATTTGAGGAACAGAAGTGCGATTTACTAGAGACATTTGAGGAACAGAAGTGCGATTTACTAGAGACATTTGAGGAACAGAAGTGCGATTTACTAGAGACATTTGAGGAACAGAAGTGCGATTACTAGAGACATTTGAGGAACAGAAGTGCATTTACTAGAGACATTTGAGGAACAGAAGTGCGTGTTACTAGAGACATTTGAGGAACAGAAGTGCGTATTTACTAGAGACATTTGAGGAACAGAAGTGCGATTTACTAGAGACATTTGAGGAACAGAAGTGCGATTTACTAGAGACATTTGAGGAACAGAAGTGCGTTTACTAGAGACATTTGAGGAACAGAAGTGCATTTACTAGAGACATTTGAGTAACAGAAGTGCATATTTACTAGAGACATTTGAGGAACAGAAGTGCGTATTTACTAGAGACATTTGAGGAACAGAAGTGCGTATTTACTAGAGACATTTGAGCAACAGAAGTGCATATTTACTAGAGACATTTGAGCAACAGAAGTGCGTATTTACTAGAGACATTTAAGGAACAGAAGTGCGTATTTACTAGAGACATTTGAGGAACAGAAGTGCATATTTACTAGAGACATTTGAGGAACAGAAGTGCGTATTTACTAGAGACATTTGAGGAACAGAAGTGCGTTTTTACTAGAGACATTTGAGGAACAGAAGTGCGTATTTACTACAGACATTTGATGAACAGAAGTGGGTATTTACTAGAGACATTTGAGGAACAGAAGTGAGTATTTACTAGAGACATTTGAGGAACAGAAGTGCGTATTTACTAGAGACATTTGAGGAACAGAAGTGCGTATTTACTAGAGACATTTGAGGAACAGAAGTGCGTTTACTAGAGACATTTGAGGAACAGAAGTCGTATTTACTAGAGACATTTGAGGAACAGAAGTGCGATTTACTAGAGACATTTGAGGAACAGAAGTGCGTATTTACTAGAGACATTTGATGAACAGAAGTGCGTATTTACTAGAGACATTTGAGGAACAGAAGTGAGTATTTACTAGAGACATTTGAGGAACAGAAGTGCATATTTACTAGAGACATTTGAGGAACAGAAGTGCGTATTTACTAGAGACATTTGAGGAACAGAAGTGCGTATTTACTAGAGACATTTGAGGAACAGAAGTGAGTATTTACTAGAGACATTTGAGGAGCAGAAGTGCGTATTTACTAGAGACATTTGAGGAACAGAAGTGCGTTTACTAGAGACATTTGAGGAACAGAAGTGCTTATTTACTAAAGACATTTGAGGAACAGAAGTGCGTATTTACTAGAGACATTTGAGGAACAGAAGTGCTTATTTACTAGAGACATTTGAGGAACAGAAGTGCGTATTTACTAGAGACATTTGAGGAACAGAAGTGCGTTTACTAGAGACATTTGAGGAACAGAAGTGCGTATTTACTAGAGACATTTGAGGAACAGAAGTGCGTATTTACTAGAGACATTTGAGGAACAGAAGTGCGTATTTACTAGAGACATTTGAGGAACAGAAGTGCGTGTTACTAGAGACATTTGAGGAACAGAAGTGCGTTTACTAGAGACATTTGAGGAACAGAAGTGCGTTTACTAGAGACATTTGAGGAACAGAAGTGCGATTTACTAGAGACATTTGAGGAACAGAAGTGCGTATTTACTAGAGACATTTGAGGAACAGAAGTGATTTACTAGAGACATTTGAGGAACAGAAGTGCGTATTTACTAGAGACATTTGAGGAACAGAAGTGCGTATTTACTAGAGACATTTGAGGAACAGAAGTGCGTTTACTAGAGACATTTGAGGAACAGAAGTGCGATTTACTAGAGACATTTGAGGAACAGAAGTGCGTGTTACTAGAGACATTTGAGGAACAGAAGTGCGATTTACTAGAGACATTTGAGGAACAGAAGTGCGTATTTACTAGAGACATTTGAGGAACAGAAGTGCGTTTACTAGAGACATTTGAGGAACAGAAGTGCGATTTACTAGAGAGATTTGAGGAACAGAAGTGCGTATTTACTAGAGACATTTGAGGAACAGAAGTGCGTATTTACTAGAGACATTTGAGGAACAGAAGTGCGATTTACTAGAGACATTTGAGGAACAGAAGTGCGATTTACTAGAGACATTTGAGGAACAGAAGTGCGTTTACTAGAGACATTTGAGGAACAGAAGTGCGTTTACTAGAGACATTTGAGGAACAGAAGTGCGTATTTACTAGAGACATTTGAGGAACAGAAGTGCGTATTTACTAGAGACATTTGAGGAACAGAAGTGCATATTTACTAGAGACATTTGAGGAACAGAAGTGCGTATTTACTAGAGACATTTGAGGAACAGAAGTGCGTATTTACTAGAGACATTTGAGGAACAGAAGTGCGTATTTACTAGAGACATTTGAGGAACAGAAGTGCATATTTACTAAAGACATTTGAGGAACAGAAGTGCGTATTTACTAGAGACATTTGAGGAACAGAAGTGCGTATTTACTAGAGACATTTGAGGAACAGAAGTGCGTATTTACTAGAGACATTTGAGGAACAGAAGTGCGTTTACTAGAGACATTTGAGGAACAGAAGTGCGTATTTACTAGAGGCATTTGAGGAACAAAAGTGCGTATTTACTAGAGACATTTGAGGAACAGAAGTGCGTATTTACTGGAGACATTTGAGGAACAGAAGTGCGTGTTACTAGAGACATTTGAGGAACAGAAGTGCGTATTTACTAGAGACATTTGAGGAACAGAAGTGCGATTTACTAGAGACATTTGAGGAACAGAAGTGCGTGTTACTAGAGACATTTGAGGAACAGAAGTGCATTTACTAGAGACATTTGAGGAACAGAAGTGCGTATTTACTAGAGACATTTGAGGAACAGAAGTGCGTATTTACTAGAGACATTTGAGGAACAGAAGTGCGTGTTACTAGAGACATTTGAGGAAAAGAAGTGCGTATTTACTAGAGACATTTGAGGAACAGAAGTGCGTATTTACTAGAGACATTTGAGGAACAGAAGTGCGTATTTACTAGAGACATTTGAGGAACAGAAGTGCGTATTTACTAGAGACATTTGAGGAACAGAAGTGCGTGTTTACTAGAGACATTTGAGGAACAGAAGTGCGTATTTACTAGAGACATTTGAGTAACATAAGTGCGTATTTACTAGAGACATTTGAGGAACAGAAGTGCGATTTACTAGAGACATTTGAGGAACAGAAGTGCGATTTACTAGAGACATTTGAGGAACAGAAGTGCGATTTACTAGAGACATTTGAGGAACAGAAGTGCGTATTTACTAGAGACATTTGAGGAACAGAAGTGCGTATTTACTAGAGACATTTGAGGAACAGAAGTGCGTATTTACTAGAGACATTTGAGGAACAGAAGTGCGTATTTACTAGAGACATTTGAGGAACAGAAGTGCATTTACTAGAGACATTTGAGGAACAGAAGTGCGTATTTACTAGAGACATTTGAGGAACAGAAGTGCGTATTTACTAGAGACATTTGAGGAACAGAAGTGCGTATTTACTAGAGACATTTGAGGAACAGAAGTGCGTATTTACTAGAGACATTTGAGGAACAGAAGTGCGTATTTACTAGAGACATTTGAGGAACAGAAGTGCATATTTACTAGAGACATTTGAGGAACAGAAGTGCGTTTACTAGAGACATTTGAGGAACAGAAGTGCATATTTACTAGAGACATTTGAGGAACAGAAGTGCGTATTTACTAGAGACATTTGAGGAACAGAAGTGCGTATTTACTAGAGACATTTGAGGAACAGAAGTGCGTATTTACTAGAGACATTTGAGGAACAGAAGTGCGTTTACTAGAGACATTTGAGGAACAGAAGTGCGTGTTACTAGAGACATTTGAGGAACAGAAGTGCATATTTACTAGAGACATTTGAGGAACAGAAGTGCGATTTACTAGAGACATTTGAGGAACAGAAGTGCGTATTTACTAGAGACATTTGAGGAACAGAAGTGCGTATTTACTGGAGACATTTGAGGAACAGAAGTGCGTATTTACTAGAGACATTTGAGTAACAGAAGTGCATATTTACTAGAGACATTTGAGGAACAGAAGTGCGTATTTACTAGAGACATTTGAGGAACAGAAGTGCGTATTTACTAGAGACATTTGAGGAACAGAAGTGCGTATTTACTAGAGACATTTGAGGAACAGAAGTGATTTACTAGAGACATTTGAGGAACAGAAGTGCGTATTTACTAGAGACATTTGAGGAACAGAAGTGCATATTTACTAGAGACATTTGAGGAACAGAAGTGCGTATTTACTAGAGACATTTGAGGAACAGAAGTGCATATTTACTAGAGACATTTGAGGAACAGAAGTGCGTATTTACTAGAGACATTTGAGGAACAGAAGTGCGTATTTACTAGAGACATTTGAGGAACAGAAGTGCATATTTACTAAAGACATTTGAGGAACAGAAGTGCATTTACTAGAGACATTTGAGGAACAGAAGTGTATTTACTAGAGACATTTGAGGAACAGAAGTGCGTATTTACTAGAGACATTTGAGGAACAGAAGTGCGATTTACTAGAGACATTTGAGGAACAGAAGTGCGTATTTACTAGAGACATTTGAGGAACAGAAGTGCGTATTTACTAGAGACATTTGAGGAACAGAAGTGCGTATTTACTAGAGACATTTGAGGAACAGAAGTGCGATTTACTAGAGACATTTGAGGAACAGAAGTGCGTATTTACTAGAGACATTTGAGGAACAGAAGTGCGTATTTACTAGAGACATTTGAGGAACAGAAGTGCGTATTTACTAGAGACATTTGAGGAACAGAAGTGCGTGTTACTAGAGACATTTGAGGAACAGAAGTGCGTATTTACTAGAGACATTTGAGGAACAGAAGTGCGTATTTACTAGAGACATTTGAGGAACAGAAGTGCGTATTTACTAGAGACATTTGAGGAACAGAAGTGCGTATTTACTAGAGACATTTGAGGAACAGAAGTGCGTATTTACTAGAGACATTTGAGGAACAGAAGTGCGTATTTACTAGAGACATTTGAGGAACAGAAGTGTATTTACTAGAGACATTTGAGGAACAGAAGTGCGATTTACTAGAGACATTTGAGGAACAGAAGTGCGTATTTACTAGAGACATTTGAGGAACAGAAGTGCGTATTTACTAGAGACATTTGAGGAACAGAAGTGCGCATTTACTAGAGACATTTGAGGAACAGAAGTGCGTGTTACTAGAGACATTTGAGGAACAGAAGTGCGATTTACTAGAGACATTTGAGGAACAGAAGTGCGATTTACTAGAGACATTTGAGGAACAGAAGTGCGTATTTACTAGAGACATTTGAGGAACAGAAGTGCATATTTACTAGAGACATTTGAGGAACAGAAGTGCATATTTACTAGAGACATTTGAGGAACAGAAGTGCATATTTACTAGAGACATTTGGGGAACGGAAGTCCGTATTTACTGGAGACATTTGAGGAACAGAAGTGCGTATTTACTAGAGACATTTGAGTAACAGAAGTGCATATTTACTAGAGACATTTGAGGAACAGAAGTGCGATTTACTAGAGACATTTGAGGAACAGAAGTGCGTATTTACTAGAGACATTTGAGGAACAGAAGTGCATATTTACTAGAGACATTTGAGGAACAGAAGTGCGTATTTACTAGAGACATTTGAGGAACAGAAGTGCGTATTTACTAGAGACATTTGAGGAACAGAAGTGCGTATTTACTAGAGACATTTGAGGAACAGAAGTGCGTATTTACTAGAGACATTTGAGGAACAGAAGTGCATATTTACTAGAGACATTTGAGGAACAGAAGTGCGTATTTACTAGAGACATTTGAGGAACAGAAGTGCGTATTTACTAGAGACATTTGAGGAACAGAAGTGCGTATTTACTAGAGACATTTGAGGAACAGAAGTGCGATTTACTAGAGACATTTGAGGAACAGAAGTGCGTATTTACTAGAGACATTTGAGGAACAGAAGTGCATATTTACTAGAGACATTTGAGGAACAGAAGTGCGTATTTACTAGAGACATTTGAGGAACAGAAGTGCGTATTTACTAGAGACATTTGAGGAACAGAAGTGCGATTTACTAGAGACATTTGAGGAACAGAAGTGCGATTTACTAGAGACATTTGAGGAACAGAAGTGCGTATTTACTAGAGACATTTGAGGAACAGAAGTGCATATTTACTAGAGACATTTGAGGAACAGAAGTGCGTATTTACTAGAGACATTTGAGGAACAGAAGTGCGTATTTACTAGAGACATTTGAGGAACAGAAGTGCGTATTTACTAGAGACATTTGAGGAACAGAAGTGCGTATTTACTAGAGACATTTGAGGAACAGAAGTGATTTACTAGAGACATTTGAGGAACAGAAGTGCGTATTTACTAGAGACATTTGAGGAACAGAAGTGCGTATTTACTAGAGACATTTGAGGAACAGAAGTGCGTATTTACTAGAGACATTTGAGGAACAGAAGTGCGTATTTACTAGAGACATTTGAGGAACAGAAGTGCGTTTACTAGAGACATTTGAGGAACAGAAGTGCGTATTTACTAGAGACATTTGAGGAACAGAAGTGCGATTTACTAGAGACATTTGAGGAACAGAAGTGCGTTTACTAGAGACATTTGAGGAACAGAAGTGCGTGTTACTAGAGACATTTGAGGAACAGAAGTGCGATTTACTAGAGACATTTGAGGAACAGAAGTGCGTATTTACTAGAGACATTTGAGGAACAGAAGTGCGATTTACTAGAGACATTTGAGGAACAGAAGTGCGTATTTACTAGAGACATTTGAGGAACAGAAGTGCGATTTACTAGAGACATTTGAGGAACAGAAGTGCGTATTTACTAGAGACATTTGAGGAACAGAAGTGCGTATTTACTAGAGACATTTGAGGAACAGAAGTGCGATTTACTAGAGACATTTGAGGAACAGAAGTGCGTATTTACTAGAGACATTTGAGGAACAGAAGTGCGTATTTACTAGAGACATTTGAGGAACAGAAGTGCGATTACTAGAGACATTTGAGGAACAGAAGTGCGTGTTACTAGAGACATTTGAGGAACAGAAGTGCGATTTACTAGAGACATTTGAGGAACAGAAGTATTTACTAGAGACATTTGAGGAACAGAAGTGCGTATTTACTAGAGACATTTGAGGAACAGAAGTGCGTATTTACTAGAGACATTTGAGGAACAGAAGTGCGTATTTACTAGAGACATTTGAGGAACAGAAGTGCATATTTACTAGAGACATTTGAGGAACAGAAGTGCGTATTTACTAGAGACATTTGAGGAACAGAAGTGCGTGTTACTAGAGACATTTGAGGAACAGAAGTGCGTATTTACTAGAGACATTTGAGGAACAGAAGTGCGTATTTACTAGAGACATTTGAGGAACAGAAGTGCGTATTTACTAGAGACATTTGAGGAACAGAAGTGCGTATTTACTAGAGACATTTGAGGAACAGAAGTGCGTATTTACTAGAGACATTTGAGGAACAGAAGTGCATATTTACTAGAGACATTTGAGGAACAGAAGTGCGATTTACTAGAGACATTTGAGGAACAGAAGTGCGTATTTACTAGAGACATTTGAGGAACAGAAGTGCGTATTTACTAGAGACATTTGAGGAACAGAAGTGCGTATTTACTAGAGACATTTGAGGAACAGAAGTGCGTATTTACTAGAGACATTTGAGGAACAGAAGTGCGTATTTACTAGAGACATTTGAGGAACAGAAGTGCGTATTTACTAGAGACATTTGAGGAACAGAAGTGCGTATTTACTAGAGACATTTGAGGAACAGAAGTGCGTTTACTAGAGACATTTGAGGAACAGAAGTGCGTATTTACTAGAGACATTTGAGGAACAGAAGTGCGTATTTACTAGAGACATTTGAGGAACAGAAGTGCGTATTTACTAGAGACATTTGAGGAACAGAAGTGCGTATTTACTAGAGACATTTGAGGAACAGAAGTGCGTATTTACTAGAGACATTTGAGGAACAGAAGTGCGTATTTACTAGAGACATTTGAGGAACAGAAGTGCGTATTTACTAGAGACATTTGAGGAACAGAAGTGCGTGTTACTAGAGACATTTGAGGAACAGAAGTGCGATTTACTAGAGACATTTGAGGAACAGAAGTGCGTGTTACTAGAGACATTTGAGGAACAGAAGTGCGTATTTACTAGAGACATTTGAGGAACAGAAGTGCGTATTTACTAGAGACATTTGAGGAACAGAAGTGCGTATTTACTAGAGACATTTGAGGAACAGAAGTGCGTATTTACTAGAGACATTTGAGCAACAGAAGTGCATTTACTAG
Organism: Protopterus annectens; assembly: GCF_019279795.1. Classification (NCBI taxonomy): domain Eukaryota; kingdom Metazoa; phylum Chordata; order Ceratodontiformes; family Protopteridae; genus Protopterus; species Protopterus annectens. The sequence continues at coordinate 1,510,427,219 of NC_056726.1, forward strand.
AGACATTTGAGGAACAGAAGTGCGTATTTACTAGAGACATTTGAGGAACAGAAGTGCGTATTTACTAGAGACATTTGAGGAACAGAAGTGCGATTTACTAGAGACATTTGAGGAACAGAAGTGCGTATTTACTAGAGACATTTGAGGAACAGAAGTGCGTGTTACTAGAGACATTTGAGGAACAGAAGTGCGTGTTACTAGAGACATTTGAGGAACAGAAGTGCGATTTACTAGAGACATTTGAGGAACAGAAGTGCGATTTACTAGAGACATTTGAGGAACAGAAGTGCGTATTTACTAGAGACATTTGAGGAACAGAAGTGCGTGTTACTAGAGACATTTGAGGAACAGAAGTGCGTATTGCTTGAGGAACAGAAGTGCGATTTACTAGAGACATTTGAGGAACAGAAGTGCGTGTTACTAGAGACATTTGAGGAACAGAAGTGCGTTTACTAGAGACATTTGAGGAACAGAAGTGCGTGTTACTAGAGACATTTGAGGAACAGAAGTGCGTGTTACTAGAGACATTTGAGGAACAGAAGTGCGTATTTACTAGAGACATTTGAGGAACAGAAGTGCGTATTTACTAGAGGCATTTGAGGAACAAAAGTGCGTGTTACTAGAGACATTTGAGGAACAGAAGTATTTACTAGAGACATTTGAGGAACAGAAGTGCGTGTTACTAGAGACATTTGAGGAACAGAAGTGCGTATTTACTAGAGACATTTGAGGAACAGAAGTGCGTATTTACTAGAGACATTTGAGGAACAGAAGTGCGTATTTACTAGAGACATTTGAGGAACAGAAGTGCGTATTTACTAGAGACATTTGAGGAACAGAAGTGCGTATTTACTAGAGACATTTGAGGAACAGAAGTGCGTATTTACTAGAGACATTTGAGGAACAGAAGTGCGTGTTACTAGAGACATTTGAGGAACAGAAGTGCGTATTTACTAGAGACATTTGAGGAACAGAAGTGCGTATTTACTAGAGACATTTGAGGAACAGAAGTGCGTATTTACTAGAGACATTTGAGGAACAGAAGTGCGTGTTACTAGAGACATTTGAGGAACAGAAGTGCGTATTTACTAGAGACATTTGAGGAACAGAAGTGCATATTTACTAGAGACATTTGAGGAACAGAAGTGCGTATTTACTAGAGACATTTGAGGAACAGAAGTGCGTATTTACTAGAGACATTTGAGGAACAGAAGTGCATTTACTAGAGACATTTGAGGAACAGAAGTGCGTATTTACTAGAGACATTTGAGGAACAGAAGTGCGTGTTACTAGAGACATTTGAGGAACAGAAGTGCGTATTTACTAGAGACATTTGAGGAACAGAAGTGCGTATTTACTAGAGACATTTGAGGAACAGAAGTGCGTATTTACTAGAGACATTTGAGGAACAGAAGTGCGTATTTACTAGAGACATTTGAGGAACAGAAGTGCGATTTACTAGAGACATTTGAGGAACAGAAGTGCGTATTTACTAGAGACATTTGAGGAACAGAAGTGCGTATTTACTAGAGACATTTGAGGAACAGAAGTGCGTATTTACTAGAGACATTTGAGGAACAGAAGTGAGTATTTACTAGAGACATGTGAGGAACAGAAGTGCGTATTTACTAGAGACATTTGAGGAACAGAAGTGCGTATTTACTAAAGACATGTGAGGAACAGAAGTGCGTATTTACTAGAGACATTTGAGGAACAGAAGTGCGTATTTACTAGAGACATTTCAGTAACAGATGTGCGTATTTACTATAGACATTTGAGGAACAGAAGTGCGTATTTACTAGACACATTTGCGGAACAGAAGTGCGTATTTACTAGAGTCGTTTGAGGAACAGAAGTGCGTATTTACTTGAGATGGTTGAGGAACAGAAGTGCGTATTTACTAGAGACATTTGAGGAACAGAAGTGCGTATTTACTAGAGACATTTGAGGAACCGAAGTGCGTATTTACTAGAGACATTTGAGGAACAGAAGTGCGTATTTACTAGAGACATTTGAGGAACAGAAGTGCGTATTTACTAGAGACATTTGAGGAACAGAAGTGCGTATTTACTAGAGCCATTTGAGGAACAGCAGTGCGTATTTACTAGAGACATTTGAGGAACAGAAGTGCGTATTTACTAGAGACATTTGAGGAACAGAAGTGCGTATTTACTAGAGACATTTGAGAAACAGTAGTGCTTATTTACTAGAGACATTTGAGGAACAGAAGTGCGTATTTACTAGAGACATTTGAGGAACAGAAGTGCGCATTTACTAGAGACATTTGAGGAACACAAGTGCGTATTTACTAGAGACATTTGAGGAACAGAAGTGCGTATTTACTAGAGACATTTGAGGAACAGAAGTGCGTATTTACTAGAGACATTTGAGCAACAGAAGTGCATATTTACTAGAGACATTTGAGCAACAGAAGTGCGTATTTACTAGAGACATTTAAGGAACAGAAGTGCGTATTTACTAGAGACATTTGAGGAACAGAAGTGCATATTTACTAAAGACATTTGAGGAACAGAAGTGCGTATTTACTAGAGACATTTGAGGAACAGAAGTGCGTATTTACTAGAGACATTTGAGGAACAGAAGTGCATTTACTAGAGACATTTGAGGAACAGAAGTGCGTTTACTAGAGACATTTGAGGAACAGAAGTGCGATTTACTAGAGACATTTGAGGAACAGAAGTGCATATTTACTAGAGACATTTGAGGAACAGAAGTGCGTATTTACTAGAGACATTTGAGGAACAGAAGTGCGTATTTACTAGAGACATTTGAGGAACAGAAGTGCGTATTTACTAGAGACATTTGAGGAACAGAAGTGCGATTTACTAGAGACATTTGAGGAACAGAAGTGCGTATTTACTAGAGACATTTGAGGAACAGAAGTGCATATTTACTAGAGACATTTGAGGAACAGAAGTGCGATTTACTAGAGACATTTGAGGAACAGAAGTGCATATTTACTAGAGACATTTGAGGAACAGAAGTGCATTTACTAGAGACATTTGAGGAACAGAAGTGCGATTTACTAGAGACATTTGAGGAACAGAAGTGCGTATTTACTAGAGACATTTGAGGAACAGAAGTGCGTATTTACTAGAGACATTTGAGGAACAGAAGTGTATTTACTAGAGACATTTGAGGAACAGAAGTGCGTATTTACTAGAGACATTTGAGGAACAGAAGTGCGATTTACTAGAGACATTTGAGGAACAGAAGTGCTTATTTACTAGAGACATTTGAGGAACAGAAGTGCGTATTTACTAGAGACATTTGAGGAACAGAAGTGCGATTTACTAGAGACATTTGAGGAACAGAAGTGCGTGATTTACTAGAGACATTTGAGGAACAGAAGTGCTTATTTACTAGAGACATTTGAGGAACAGAAGTGCGATTTACTAGAGACATTTGAGGAACAGAAGTGCGATTTACTAGAGACATTTGAGGAACAGAAGTGCGATTTACTAGAGACATTTGAGGAACAGAAGTGCGATTTACTAGAGACATTTGAGGAACAGAAGTGCGATTTACTAGAGACATTTGAGGAACAGAAGTGCGATTTACTAGAGACATTTGAGGAACAGAAGTGCGATTTACTAGAGACATTTGAGGAACAGAAGTGCGATTTACTAGAGACATTTGAGGAACAGAAGTGATTTACTAGAGACATTTGAGGAACAGAAGTGCGATTTACTAGAGACATTTGAGGAACAGAAGTGCGATTTACTAGAGACATTTGAGGAACAGAAGTGCGATTTACTAGAGACATTTGAGGAACAGAAGTGCGTATTTACTAGAGACATTTGAGGAACAGAAGTGCGATTTACTAGAGACATTTGAGGAACAGAAGTGCGATTTACTAGAGACATTTGAGGAACAGAAGTGCGATTTACTAGAGACATTTGAGGAACAGAAGTGCGATTTACTAGAGACATTTGAGGAACAGAAGTGCGATTTACTAGAGACATTTGAGGAACAGAAGTGCATATTTACTAGAGACATTTGAGGAACAGAAGTGCGTATTTACTAGAGACATTTGAGGAACAGAAGTGCGATTTACTAGAGACATTTGAGGAACAGAAGTGCGATTTACTAGAGACATTTGAGGAACAGAAGTGCGTATTTACTAGAGACATTTGAGGAACAGAAGTGCGATTTACTAGAGACATTTGAGGAACAGAAGTGCGTATTTACTAGAGACATTTGAGGAACAGAAGTGCATATTTACTAGAGACATTTGAGGAACAGAAGTGCGATTTACTAGAGACATTTGAGGAACAGAAGTGCGTTTACTAGAGACATTTGAGGAACAGAAGTGTGTATTTACTAGAGACATTTGAGGAACAGAAGTGCATATTTACTAGAGACATTTGAGGAACAGAAGTGATTTACTAGAGACATTTGAGGAACAGAAGTGCGATTTACTAGAGACATTTGAGGAACAGAAGTGCTTATTTACTAGAGACATTTGAGGAACAGAAGTGCTTATTTACTAGAGACATTTGAGGAACAGAAGTGCGATTTACTAGAGACATTTGAGGAACAGAAGTGCGATTTACTAGAGACATTTGAGGAACAGAAGTGCTTATTTACTAGAGACATTTGAGGAACAGAAGTGCGATTTACTAGAGACATTTGAGGAACAGAAGTGCGATTTACTAGAGACATTTGAGGAACAGAAGTGCGATTTACTAGAGACATTTGAGGAACAGAAGTGCGATTTACTAGAGACATTTGAGGAACAGAAGTGCGATTTACTAGAGACATTTGAGGAACAGAAGTGCGTTTACTAGAGACATTTGAGGAACAGAAGTGGGATTTACTAGAGACATTTGAGGAACAGAAGTGCGATTTACTAGAGACATTTGAGGAACAGAAGTGCGTATTTAATAGACACATTTGCGGAACAGAAGTGCGTATTTACTAGAGTCGTTTGAGGAACAGAAGTGCGTATTTACTTGAGATGGTTGAGGAACAGAAGTGCGTATTTACTAGAGACATTTGAGGAACAGAAGTGCAGATTTACTAGAGACATTTGAGGAACCGAAGTGCGTATTTACTAGAGACATTTGAGAAACAGAAGTGCGTATTTACTAGAGACATTTGAGGAACAGAAGTGCGTATTTACTAGAGACATTTGAGGAACAGAAGTTCGTATTTACTAGAGACATTTGAGGAACAGCAGTGCTTATTTACTAGAGACATTTGAGGAACAGAAGTGCGTATTTACTAGAGACATTTGAGGAACAGAACTGCGTATTTACTAGAGACATTTGAGGAACAGAAGTGCGTATTTACTAGAGACATTTGAGGAACAGAAGTGCGTATTTACTAGAGACATTTGAGGATCAGAAGTGCGTATTTACTAGAGACATTTGAGGAACAGAAGTGCGTATTTACTAGAGACATTTGAGGAACAGAAGTGCATATTTACTAGAGACATTTGAGGAACAGAAGTGCATATTTACTAGAGACATTTGGGGAACGGAAGTCCGTATTTACTAGAGACATTTGAGTAACAGATGTGCATATTTACTAGAGACATTTGAGGAACAGAAGTGCGTATTTACTAGACACATTTGAGGAACAGAAGTGCGTATTTACTAGAGACATTTCAGTAACAGATGTGCGTATTTACTATAGACATTTGAGGAACAGAAGTGCGTATTTACTAGACACATTTGCGGAACAGAAGTGCGTATTTACTAGAGTCATTTGAGGAACAGAAGTGCGTATTTACTTGAGATGGTTGAGGAACAGAAGTGCGTATTTACTAGAGACATTTGAGGAACAGAAGTGCGTATTTACTAGAGACATTTGAGGAACCGAAGTGCGATTTACTAGAGACATTTGAGGAACAGAAGTGCGATTACTAGAGACATTTGAGGAACAGAAGTGCGTATTTACTAGAGACATTTGAGGAACAGAAGTGCGTATTTACTAGAGACATTTGAGAAACAGTAGTGCTTATTTACTAGAGACATTTGAGGAACAGAAGTGCGTATTTACTAGAGACATTTGAGGAACAGAACTGCGTATTTACTAGAGACATTTGAGGAACAGAAGTGCGTATTTACTAGAGACATTTGAGGAACAGAACTGCGTATTTACTAGAGACATTTGAGGAACAGAAGTGCGTATTACTAGAGACATTTGAGGAACAGAAGTGCGTATTTACTAGAGACATTTGAGGAACAGAAGTGCGTATTTACTAGAGACATTTGAGGAACAGAAGTGCGTATTTACTAGAGACATTTGAGGAACAGAAGTGCGTATTTACTAGAGACATTTAAGGAACAGAAGTGCGTATTTACTACAGACATTTGAGGAACTGAAGTGCGTATTTACTAGAGACATGTGGGGAACAGAAGTGCGTATTTACTAGAGACATTTGAGGAACAGAAGTGCATATTTACTAGAGACATTTGAGTAACAGATGTGCGTATTTACTAGAGACATTTGAGGAACAGAAGTGCGTATTTACTAGACACATTTGAGGAACAGAAGTGCGTATTTACTAGAGACGTTTGAGGAACAGAAGTGCGTATTTACTTGAGATGGTTGAGGAACAGAAGTGCTTATTTACTAGAGACATTTGAGGAACAGAAGTGCGTATTTACTAGAGACATTTGAGGAACAGAAGTGCGTATTGCAATGTGTGTGCAGAATAAAGTTAAGTGCTGACATAACTGAAAGTGTAGGACAAGAGCTTTAATAGAGGAAAGAAAGAGGGAATTAAAACTGTAATGGTGGGATTTAGAGAAATCCCTTACATGGGCATCTAAGGACCAAAAAGTGCAGCCAAAGCTGAACAGTGTTGTGCCAGTACTGATCGATTATACAATAAGGATGATGTTGTGCAAAGGGGTCAGAATAAGTACGGAATTTGCTCACAAAAGCACAGCAGGTCATGATATAACTGTGACAAAGGTTTGGCAGTTGTATAACTCCACAAGTGCAGTAGCATGCATGTAGTGTTTTTGTGACAATGTACGTGCATGTAGTGTGGTTGTGACAATTTACATGCATGGAGGTGTTTAGGTGAAATGGCAGTGGAGTTTTTAACTAGATTGTTTAATGAAATCTTGGAAAGTGAGAGGATGCCTGAGGAATGGCGAAAAAGTGTTTTGGTACCGATTTTTAAGAATAAGGGTGATGTGCAGAGCTGTAGTAACTACAGAGGGATAACATTGACCAGTCACAGCATGAAGTTATGGGAAAGAGTAATGGAAGCTAGGTTAAGAAGTGAGGTGATGATTAGTGATCAGCAGTATGGTTTCATGCCAGGAAAGAGCACTACAGATGCAATGTTTGCTTTGAAAGTGTTGATGGAAAAGTACAGAGAAGGTCAGAAGGAGTTGCATTGTGTCTTTGTGGACTTAGAGAAAGCATATGACAGGGTGCCTACAGAGGAGTTGTGGTATTGTATGAGGAAGTCGGGAGTGTCAGAGAAGTATGTAAGAGTGGTACAGCATATGTGCAAGAGTAGTGTGACAGCAGTGAGGTCTGCGGTGGGAGTGACAGATGCATTTAAGGTGGAGGTGGGATTACATCAAGGATCAGCTCTGAGCCCTTTCTTATTTGCAATGGTGATGGACAGGTTGACAGACGAGATCAGACAGGAGTCCCCGTGGACTATGATGTTTGAAGATGACATTGTGATCTGTAGTGAGAGTAGGGAACAGGTGGAGGACACCCTGGAGAGGTGGAGATATGCTCTAGAGAAAAGCGGAATGAAGGTCAGCAGGACTAAGACAGAATATGTGTGTGTGAATGAGAGGGAAGATAGAGGAAAGGTGAGGATGCAGGGAGCAGAGGTGGTGAAGGTGGATGAGTTTAAATACTTGGGATCAACAGTTCAGAGTAATGTTGAGTGTGGAAGAGAGGTGAAGAAAAGAGTACAGGCAGGAAGGAGTGGGTGGAGAAGAGTGTCAGGAGTGATTTGTGACAGACGAGTACCAGTAAGAGTGAAAGGAAAAGTCTACAAGAGGGTAGCGAGACAAGCTATGTTATATGGATTGGAGACAGTGGCATTGACAAAAAGGCAGGAGTTAGAAGTTGATGTGGCAGAGTTAAAGATGTTAAGATTTGCACTGGCTGTAACGAGGGTGGACAGGATTGGGAATAAGTATATTAGAGGGTCAGCCTAGGTTAGAATATTTGGAGACAAAGCCAGAGAGGCACGATTACATTGGTTTGGACATGTGCTGAGGAGGGATGCTGAGTATATTGGGAAAATGATGCTAAGGATGAAGCTACCAGGTAACAGGAAAAGAGGAAGGCCTAAGATAAGGTTTATGGATGTGGTGAGAGAGGACATGCAGGTGGTTGGTGTGACAGAGTAAGATGCAGAGGACAGGAAGAAATAGAATCAGCTGATCCGCTGTGGCGACCCCTAATGGAAGCATCTGAAAGAAGAAGAAGTAATGTGGTTGTAACAATGCACATGCATGTAGCGTGTTTGTGACAATGTACATGCATGTAATCTGGTTGTAACAATGTACATGCATGTAATGTGGTTGTGACAATGTGCATGCATGTAATGTGGTTGTGACAATGTACATGCATGTAATGTGGTTATGACAATGTACATGCATGTAATGTGGTTGTGGCAATGTGCATGCATATAGTGTGGTTGTGACAATGTGCATGCATGTAATGTGGTTGTGACAATGTACATGCATATAGTGTGGTTGTGACAATGTGCATGCATGTAATGTGGTTGTGACAATGTACATGCATGTAATGTGGTTGTGACAATGTGCATGCATGTAATGTGGTTGTGACAATGTACATGCATGTAATGTGGTTGTGACAATGTGCATGCATGTAATGTGGTTGTGACAATGTACATGCATGTAGTGTGGTTGTGACAATGTATATGCATGTAAAGTGGTTGTAACAATGTACATGCATGTAATGCGGTTGTGACAATGTACATGCATGTAATGTGGTAGTAACAATGTACATGCATGTAGTGTGGTTGTGACAATGTACATGCATGTAGTGTGGTTGTGACAATGTACATGCATATAGTGTGGTTGTGACAATGTGCATGCATGCAATGTGGTTGTGACAATGTACATGCATGTAATGTGGTTGTGACAATGTGCATGCATGTAATGTGGTTGTGACAATGTGCATGCATGTAATGTGGTTGTGACAATGTACATGCATGTAATGTGGTTGTGACAATGTGCATGCATGTAGTGTGGTTGTGACAATGTACATGCATGTAGTGTGGTTGTGACAATGTGCATGCATGCAATGTGGTTGTGACAATGTACATGCATGTAATGTGGTTGTGACAATGTGCATGCATGCAATGTGGTTGTGACAATGTACATGCATATAGTGTGGTTGTGACAATGTGCATGCATGTAATGTGGTTGTGACAATGTGCATGCATGTAATGTGGTTGTGACAATGTACATGCATGTAATGTGGTTGTGACAATGTGCATGCATGTAATGTGGTTGTGACAATGTACATGCATGTAGTGTGGTTGTGACAATGTACATGCATGTAATGTGGTTGTAACAATGTACATGCATGTAATGTAGTTGTGACAATGTGCATGCATGTAATGTGGTTGTGACAATGTACATGCATGTAATATGGTTGTGACAATGTGCATGCATGTAATGTGGTTTTGACAATGTGCATGCATGTAATGTGGTTGTGACAATGTACATCCATGTAGTGTGGTTGTGACAATGTATATGCATGTAAAGTGGTTGTAACAATGTACATGCATGTAATGCGGTTGTGACAATGTGCATGCATGCAATGTGGTTGTGACAATGTACATGCATGTAATGTGGTTATGACAATGTACATGCATGTAATGTGGTTGTGGCAATGTGCATGCATATAGTGTGGTTGTGATAATGTGCATGCATGTAATGTGGTTGTGACAATGTACATGCATATAGTGTGGTTGTGACAATGTGCATGCATGTAATGTGGTTGTGACAATGTACATGCATGTAATGTGGTTGTGATAATGTGCATGCATGTAATGTGGTTGTGACAATGTACATGCATGTAATGTAGTTGTGACAATGTGCATGCATGTAATGTGGTTGTGACAATGTACATGCATGTAGTGTGGTTGTGACAATGTATATGCATGTAAAGTGGTTGTAACAATGTACATGCATGTAATGCAGTTGTGACAATGTACATGCATGTAATGTGGTTGTAACACTGTACATGCATGTAATGCAGTTGTGACAATGTACATGCATGTAATGTGGTTGTAACAATGTACATGCATGTAGTGTGGTTGTGACAATGTACATGCATGTAGTGTGGTTGTGACAATGTACATGCATATAGTGTGGTTGTGACAATGTGCATGCATGTAATGTGGTTGTGACAATGTACATGCATGTAATGTGGTTGTGACAATGTGCATGCATGTAATGTGGTTGTGACAGTGTGCATGCATGTAATGTGGTTGTGACAATGTACATGCATGTAATGTGGTTGTGACAATGTGCATGCATGTAGTGTGGTTGTGACAATGTACATGCATGTAGTGTGGTTGTGACAATGTGCATGCATGCAATGTGGTTGTGACAATGTACATGCATGCAATATGGTTGTGACAATGTGCATGCATGCAATGTGGTTGTGACAATGTACATGCATATGGTGTGGTTGTGACAATGTGCATGCATGTAATGTGGTTGTGACAATTTACATGCATGTAATGTGGTTGTGACAATGTGCATGCATGTAATGTGGTTGTGACAATGTACATGCATGTAATGTGGTTGTGACAATGTGCATGCATGTAGTGTGGTTGTGACAATGTACATGCATGTAAAGTAGTTGTAACAATGTACATGCATGTAATGCGGTTGTGACAATGTACATGCATGTAATGTGGTTGTGACAATGTACATGCATGTAGTGTGGTTGTGACAGTGTGCATGCATGTAGTGTGGTTGTGACAATGTGCATGCATGTAATGTGGTTGTAACAATGTACATGCATGTAATGTGGTTGCAGCAAGGTACATTCACGCATGCAACATTTTGCAGCTTTAAGCACAGCTCAGAACCTAGCTGATGGCTACAGAACAATGTCCCTACCATGTTTATATGATAAATGAGAAGGTAGTGTATAGGGGAGACAAAAGGGGAATGAACAAGCGGAGGAACACATGCAGAAACAAGGAATAACAAGCGTGGTATGAAGATTGGGAAGCAATGGTGTATTTATTTTAGGACAGGTGCCAGCTTTACAATATTTTCAAGAAGGAGAGAGTCATATGGAGGAGGGTGTGGGCAGGAAGAAACAGGATATAGTTGTGGCATTAAGGTCAGACATGCAAATTCAAAAAGAGAAAGACCAACAAATGAGATAGTGACACCAATGAGAAGGTAAGACAAAGAAGGGGCACAGATTAACAGGACAGTTAGTGGTGAGAAGGATTGAACTACAAACTGAGGATGGTATTAACACATATGGAAAGGAAACATTTCATTTGGTGATGTACAGTGGTGCTCCCAACCTAAAATAAGTTACCATTGTGACTGCTGGCAATTGTCACTGAGGGTTAATGATGTGAGCTGTAGTTCCTGTGGGGCAGGGTTTGATTCTTTCAGCCCTTGTTTACCTGTTGTGTTACCTTGAGCAAGTCACTTAATGTGACATTGATCCTGGTTTGTCACTAAAAAGGGACTATGTGTCCAGTGGGCCTACCTGATTAACAAATGGTTACTGCAATGGCTGTGACTGGCCAATGGTGTCCTGCTGATCAGGAACAGGTAGCTCATGCTCCATGCTGCTGATGTGGATGTCCAGCATCTGGTCTACCAAGGCCATCACATGCCTTCTACTTCTGTTGAGTGATATATTGTGTGCACTATTCTAACAGAGACAGACCACAACAATGTCACAGCACCCCTCTTTGCCTGTGCATATGGTGATAATTGCTCCCGGTTGTCACTACTGTGGTATATGGGAAGGTGATTTGTAATGATGCTGTGACCAGTCAGTGCTCTGTGCAACATAATCTGGGTGTACTATTCCCTGCGTCAGTGTTAATCTTTATCATGTCTATTCTGAAGTACAGTTGTGGGCTAGATGCCATTTCCCACCTGCATCTACCGTGCATATTTTTCTTCTCCTGCAGCCAAATACCTCCACAACCAGTGCCTTTTATCTTGCTAGCTCCATTCTGTCTGGTCGTCTAATGGCAATTCCATCCTCTAGATGTTTGCATGACACCATATTGTGCTGAGATGCACAGACAGCAAATTTCTTGTTTCAGGTTTCTGGAGCAGTACTCTGGCACACCACAAGTGGAATATCGGCAAAGTAAGTGGACCTTCATCAGTCCAGACACTTGCTTGATGATGTTACGGGTCCGTGTCAGTGCAGTGCTGCATTGTATCTTAGCCATGCTGTGTGGGCAGTGTATCACTGCCATGAACTTGGTTCCAGGACATATCCAGGATCATCGGTAATACATCACTGTGAAAAGACACCCCAGACAAACTGATGGCATGTTTGTAAAGAGCAGATGTGGGTCGAAGAGATGCTGCCTGTGCAGTGCACACATTAATTGAATATCATACGATGTGTGTCACACACCTCAGATGGGAAACCGTTCCAGTTGATATACCAGTATCCACTAGGACCAAGCAGTGCCATGATTGTCATGTGGTTGAAATCATTTGTCACTAGAACTTCAGGGAAATGGACTGGTTTGTAGAATAACCACATGGTGTTGTGTCACTAATCATTTGAAATATCGGGATCCACTAAAGTGAGTGTTGATAGTCAGAGACTGAATGGCCGAAAGAACAGACTTACATATACTAAGTCTGAGATGCCATTTCTTGGAATATTCCCTTTTCTTTGAGTTATGTCAATTTTGGCACTAGTATATATAAGTTTGTGGGTGGGGTGGGGGGCTTGCCCCCCCTTCCCCCTCACACACATGTGGAGTGCAGGGGGACTTGTTTAAAGGAGAACATCAAATTTCATGATTTGCTCTTTGCCTGTATTTTTGGTCATTTTATTTTGGCTTGTCTGCACTATGCATTTCAAGTGCTAACAGTTTAATAAGAAGCTGTTGTTTCTCTCCTCTGTGGTCTTTGTGAATGAAATATATTCCTCCACATGCCAATGTGCCCCCAAGGGAAAATCCTTGTAGCAAGGACTGCCAGTGCTGCAAGTATGTTTTAGTTCAGTGGGATTGGTATCCCATAGGATTCCATGTGAGAAGCTCATATGGTGTCATTGTACACTTGATAAGAGAATGAATAAATGCAGCTTAAACATTTGCAGGCATTTCACAAAATCACCTGCTCAGAGCCATGTTGTCATCAGGAGATTGAAACAGTTAAACTAGCATTATATTATTTGTCCTACTGTATATTATTCTATGGATCTATCGAGATAACTCTTGCAAGAAGCTAAAAAAAAAAAATCATACATGCGGTTTACCATTGGAAACTGAAAAGTCTGGATCATCAGCATCAGTTGAAGTTTCTGCAAGAAGCATGTTTGTAGGTGCCTTTTACCTGTTCAGAGTAAGGCATTTTCCTTTGAAAAGCAGGTATTCGGTTCCACTGCAACTGGCTGTAAAATATTCATTCAATACCTGCAGCAATATATATATTGATCAGCAAAGTTTAATAGTCTGGCATATTCTCCAGTGTGAGCTCCAGTAGCATTATTTACATTATAAAAAGTAATACAACAGAACCACGGCGTTGATACCTGCTGCTTAACGCCAAATGCATAGACTGTGATACTCCAAACTGAAAATTTGATCCAAAACACGAAATGGGTAAACTTAAATTAAAACCATTTATTGCACACAAATGATTTAGCGCTTTCACCTACATCCAAAGTAGGCTTCTTCAGAATAAAAAACATTTCACTTACACAGCTTAAATAGTTAAAATAATTAAAATTGGCGCCAAAAAGAACTCTAATCCTTAAAGAGATATGCACTTATTGTTGAATATGTACCAATGTATACTCTCATCTGATAAACAATCAAACTAAATTTAATATATAATAATTATAACAATTAATACTAAAGCATGATAGTAAATTTAACATGTTAAAACATATGAATACTATAAATTCATTGACAGTATTCTATAATGCTTTTAGTGGATATACTGTCATTTAAGCCTGGAGGGGTCGTGGCATCTGTTAGAATCTGCCAGTATGTTTCCCTAAATGATAGCATATTTTTTAAATTACATCCTTTTGGGTCTGGAGTCACAGACTCCACTATAGCAAATTTAAATGAATGTTCAGATCCCTTGCTAATGATGTGCCTAGCAAGGGCATTATTGTCATCACTTCTTCTTATACTATATTGGTGTGCATAAATTCTCTTTTTGAATTTTTGCTCCGTTTTACCAATATAGTAAGACGGGCACTTTGTACACTTCGCTAAATAAATTATAAAACTGCTATTGCAGTTCCCTTTTTTAAAAAAGATTTTGCTACTGTTATAATTTGCTAACCTTATGTATGACTCTTCCAAAATCAAAGGACACTGTTTACAACATCCACATCTACTAGTGTGTTGTGTATCATATATGTTCCTTTTCCTCCCAGAATTATATCTCTCTAATATACTCTTTAGGTTAGGGGCCATTTTGTACACAAAAGTTGGTTTTTTACCTAGAATAACTTCCATCTCCTGATCTGTCAACATAGTGTACCAGTGCTTATACAGAATGTTTTTTACTTTATTATGATGTGTGTTATATTCTATAATACAGGCTCTCCCGTAGTCTGTGTTGTTAGTCACTTTTTCTACTTTGCCAGGGTCCTTGTCCATGTGCTTATAACCCAATAAAGGGAAAAAATTAGTACCCCATCTATCTAACAAATCTGTACAAATTTTTTTCATCATAATAATGCTATATCCTCTGTCAGCAAATAAGGACATAATATATTCAATCTCTTTCTTGACGGCTTCTATGGTGGTAGTCATTCTTAATGCCCTAATACACTGGCCTTTAAAAATGTTAATTTTAGTTCTATCTGGATGAAAGCTATCAAAATCCAAATAGGAATTTGTAAATGTCTCTTTCCTGTGTATGCTGGAGTGGAATGACTCTCCTCTTTTAATGACAAGGGTGTCCAAATAGGGCACACCATAGTCATTAAAGTTGGCCGTAAATTTCAAATAATTACTACTCTCGTTAATAAACATGAGAAATTCACCAAACTCTTCCTGGGTGCCCAGCCATAATATATATATATCATCCAGGAAACGCGAGTAGTATTTGATGTTAGACATATATTTACTTTTAAACACCACCTCTTCCTCCCAGTCCAGCATAACCATATTAGCGAAAATGGGGGCACAGGCTGCCCCCATCGCTACACCTCTTGTTTGTTTAAATATTTCCCCTTCATAGTATATGAAATTATTGTCCAACACTATGGACATCAAGTCATATACTAAATGAATTTTGTCTCTAGTGAGATTGCTATGCTTGTAAATACTCCTATAAAAGGCCTCCAACCCCTCTACTTTAGGAATACACATAAACAGGTCTACAACATCGATAGATGCAAAAATTAACTGGTTGGAAGTTATAGTCACTGGGTATTTTTTAAGAAACTCCCAAGAATCCTTTACCATATGATCTACATTATTGTATACATGTTTCAACAAGTTGTCTATCAAAACACCACTAGGGAATGTTTTTGTCCTACTGCCTGAAATAATAGGCCTAAAGGGGGGGTCTAGTAAATTCTTATGAATCTTAGGTATTCCCACCATTACTGCAAGTGTGGGATATACTACCTTTATGAATTCATAAGTCTCCTGAGTAAGTCTGTTGTCTATTAAAAATTCTTCAATGTGACAATCTATCTTCCTATAAGCTTGGTTTAGCTCATTCTTAGAAATTATTTCATAATTTGAAGTGTCATGTAACATCTTTTGAATCTTACTATTATATTCTTGTTGGTCATAGATCACTATCCCCCCACCCTTGTCAGGCTTCATAATGCGAACATTACTATTAGTTTTTAAATCCATGAGAGCTCTTCTCTCCCCTTCACACAAATTTAAAGTACACTGTCTATCCTTACTCTTGATTTTGTAAAGATCATGAGTGACTAGTTTTTCATATCGCATAACTTCCTGGTTCATGTAAGGCATAAAACTACTTTTCTTCTTTATAGTAGTATTAAAGTTGCTATTGTTATGATTATCTTTGAACATTATGGCCAAGTTCAATTTTCTAACGTATTTTTTTACTTCACAAATAGTGTCAACCAGCCTGAAGGGTGGGGTGGGGATAAATTTCATTCCTCTTGAAAATAAACTGAAATGTTCTGGAGTAAGGGACATGTTGGTATAATTAAAAATCTGAAAGTTGTCATATTTATTAACAATACTATGTAGTGTTCGTTCCCTTTTTTCAACCTCCAGATCAGCTCCAACAGGCATGTCAGCTACCACTCCTCTTGCTGACTGTAATCTTTCTTCCTCCAAGAATTCTGTCTGGCCCATCTTTTGTGACTTTCCCTGTTGTCTCCCCTCCAAAAATTTTTTTCTCCCCTCCCCATATGTTCTGTCTTTCTGTCATTAGTTTTCTGTCCTACTTGTTTCCATATATATGCCAAACCTTTCTCATACTGATCTTTATCTCTATTTAATTTTTTATTTTTCCTATCATAAGATGTTTTAGTCCTGTGTTCAACATTCTCAAACTGTTTGTAGTACAAATTCTCCCAGTCTTTAAATAATAAGTCTGAAATGATAGTGTCATTCATACTGTCTACTTCAGTTAGCAATCTACACATTTTAGCATCATTAAATTCAATCAACTTCCTCATGTATGCAAATCCAAATGAATCAAACAAATTGTTAAATACAGTCATAGTTTCTTCAGTTAGAATAAGTCCCATTGGAACCTTGAAGAAACGCAGGCCCATCGGTACTATCTTCAAACTCAAACATTCAGTTAAGTAGGCGTTGTCCATTTTAATCGCATTGATAGTGCTCAAATGTCTCCCAAAGTCATAAATAATGTCCTTGAGCGTACCCTGTTGTTTAGCACTGTTGTTCGTAAATACTTTGCATTTATCAGGGTCAAAAACACAATCATATTTCAAAAAGTCTTTTAGAGCACATACTTCGTTTTTTTTAGCAGTCTTACAAACAGTTTTTATACTGGAATTGTTAGACACAATACCTTTAGTTTCGCCAGTGTTCCTGATGGTTGCTGCATACGTTTTAATATTTCTAACTATCTTCGGTCTCGTTCCAGTCCTTTTCGCTTCTTCAGCAGTATTTGAAAAGGAAAAGTCAAAAGTGAAGTCATTCGGCGCCAACCTGCTATCAATTTTGTCCGTTGATGTAACCACCGGTAAATCGATACCTTGCGTCTCCCTAGGAGCAATTCCCTGTCCATTAGGGATCCCCGGTGAAGATGTCAGTAGAATGTCAGTGTGTAAAGAGCTATCTACTAAATTTGCAATTTCCGGACTGTGTGTTTGTCCGTAAGTAGCAATGTTACCGGATTCGCTGGTGGTAATACCTTTACATTGACCCGGTAACATAGATGTTTCTTTGCTGTTCTTTTTTGGATCTTTGCACAATAAAGAGTTCACCATACCAATAAGCCTGCCGATTTCACCCTTCAAGGAATTAACTTCCTCGCGAATGGCTGTAAGTTCATCTCTTTCTCCCGGTGAGGCAAGACCTGATGGGCTACGCATCTCTTCCATACTGACAAATACTGTAGCAGCTCAATGAAACCAATACAACAGAACCACGGCGTTGATACCTGCTGCTTAACGCCAAATGCATAGACTGTGATACTCCAAACTGAAAATTTGATCCAAAACACGAAATGGGTAAACTTAAATTAAAACCATTTATTGCACACAAATGATTTAGCGCTTTCACCTACATCCAAAGTAGGCTTCTTCAGAATAAAAAACATTTCACTTACACAGCTTAAATAGTTAAAATAATTAAAATTGGCCAAAAGAACTCTAATCCTTAAAGAGATATGCACTTATTGTTGAATATGTACCAATGTATACTCTCATCTGATAAACAATCAAACTAAATTTAATATATAATAATTATAACAATTAATACTAAAGCATGATAGTAAATTTAACATGTTAAAACATATGAATACTATAAATTCATTGACAGTATTCTATAATGCTTTTAGTGGATATACTGTCATTTAAGCCTGGAGGGGTCGTGGCATCTGTTAGAATCTGCCAGTATGTTTCCCTAAATGATAGCATATTTTTTAAATTACATCCTTTTGGGTCTGGAGTCACAGACTCCACTATAGCAAATTTAAATGAATGTTCAGATCCCTTGCTAATGATGTGCCTAGCAAGGGCATTATTGTCATCACTTCTTCTTATACTATATTGGTGTGCATAAATTCTCTTTTTGAATTTTTGCTCCGTTTTACCAATATAGTAAGACGGGCACTTTGTACACTTCGCTAAATAAATTATAAAACTGCTGTTGCAGTTCCCTTTCTTAAAAAAGATTTTGCTACTGTTATAATTTGCTAACCTTATGTATGACTCTTCCAAAATCAAAGGACACTGTTTACAACATCCACATCTACTAGTGTGTTGTGTATCATATATGTTCCTTTTCCTCCCAGAATTATATCTCTCTAATATACTCTTTAGGTTAGGGGCCATTTTGTACACAAAAGTTGGTTTTTTACCTAGAATAACTTCCATCTCCTGATCTGTCAACATAGTGTACCAGTGCTTATACAGAATGTTTTTTACTTTATTATGATGTGTGTTATATTCTATAATACAGGCTCTCCCGTAGTCTGTGTTGTTAGTCACTTTTTCTACTTTGCCAGGGTCCTTGTCCATGTGCTTATAACCCAATAAAGGGAAAAAATTAGTACCCCATCTATCTAACAAATCTGTACAAATTTTTTTCATAATAAAGTAAAAAACATTCTGTATAAGCACTGGTACACTATGTTGACAGATCAGGAGATGGAAGTTATTCTAGGTAAAAAACCAACTTTTGTGTACAAAATGGCCCCTAACCTAAAGAGTATATTAGAGAGATATAATTCTGGGAGGAAAAGGAACATATATGATACACAACACACTAGTAGATGTGGATGTTGTAAACAGTGTCATTTGATTTTGGAAGAGTCATACATAAGGTTAGCAAATTATAACAGTAGCAAAATCTTTTTTAAGAAAGGGAACTGCAACAGCAGTTTTATAATTTATTTAGCGAAGTGTACAAAGTGCCCGTCTTACTATATTGGTAAAACGGAGCAAAAATTCAAAAAGAGAATTTATGCACACCAATATAGTATAAGAAGAAGTGATGACAATAATGCCCTTGCTAGGCACATCATTAGCAAGGGATCTGAACATTCATTTAAATTTGCTATAGTGGAGTCTGTGACTCCAGACCCAAAAGGATGTAATTTAAAATTATGCTATCATTTAGGGAAACATACTGGCAGATTCTAACAGATGCCACGACCCCTCCAGGCTTAAATGACAGTATATCCACTAAAAGCATTATAGAATACTGTCAATGAATTTATAGTATTCATATGTTTTAACATGTTAAATTTACTATCATGCTTTAGTATTAATTGTTATAATTATTATATATTAAATTTAGTTTGATTGTTTATCAGATGAGAGTATACATTGGTACATATTCAACAATAAGTGCATATCTCTTTAAGGATTAGAGTTCTTTTTGGCGCCAATTTTAATTATTTTAACTATTTAAGCTGTGTAAGTGAAATGTTTTTTATTCTGAAGAAGCCTACTTTGGATGTAGGTGAAAGCGCTAAATCATTTGTGTGCAATAAATGGTTTTAATTTAAGTTTACCCATTTCGTGTTTTGGATCAAATTTTCAGTTTGGAGTATCACAGTCTATGCATTTGGCGTTAAGCAGCAGGTATCAACGCCGTGGTTCTGTTGTATTGGTTTCATTGAGCTGCTACAGTATTTGTCAGTATGGAAGAGATGCGTAGCCCATCAGGTCTTGCCTCACCGGGAGAAAGAGATGAACTTACAGCCATTCGTGAGGAAGTTAATTCCTTGAAGGGTGAAATCGGCAGGCTTATTGGTATGGTGAACTCTTTATTTTGTAAAGATCCAAAGATGTATGGCAAAGAAACATCTATGTTACCGGGTCGACGTAAATGTATTACCATCAGCGAATCCGGTAACGTTGCTACACACGGACAAGAACACAGTCCGGAAATCGTAAATTCAGTAGATAGCTCTTTACATACTGAAATTTTACTGACATCTTCACCGGGGATCCCTAATGGACAGGGAATTGCTCCTAGGGAGACGCAAGGGATCGATTTACCGGTGGTTACATCAACGGACAAAATTGACAGCAGGTTGGCGCCGAATGACTTCACTTTTGACTTTTCCTTTTCAAATACTGCTGAAGAAGCGAAAAGGACTGGAACGAGACCGAAGATGGTTAGAAATATTAAAACGTATGCAGCAACCATCAGGAACACTGGCGAAACCAAAGGTATTGTGTCTAACAATTCCAGCACAAAAACTGTTTATAAGACTGCTAAAAAAAACGAAGTATGTGCTCTAAAAGATTTTTTGAAATATGATTGTGTTTTTGACCCTGACAAATGTAAAGTATTCACGAACAACAGTGTTAAACAACAGGGTACGCTCAAGGACATTATATATGACTTTGGGAGACTTTTGAGCACTATCAATTCGATTAAAATGGACAACGCCTATTTAACTGAATGTTTGAGTTTGAAGATAGTACCGATGGGACTGCGTTTCTTCAAGGTCCCAATGGGACTTACTCTAACTGAAGAAACTATGACTGATTTTAATAATTTGTTTGATTCTTTTGGGTTTGCATACATGAGGAAGTTGATTGAATTTAATGATGCTAAAATGTGTAGATTGCTAACTGAAGTAGACAGTATGAATGACACCATCATTTCAGACTTATTATTTAAAGACTGGGAGAATTTGTACTACAAACAATTTGAGAATGTTGAATACAGGACTAAAACATCTTATGACAGGAAAATTAAAAAATTAAATAGAGATAAAGACCAGTATGAAAAAGGTTTGGCATATATATGGAAACAAGTAGGACAGAAAACTAATGACAGAAAGACAGAACATATGGGGAGTAAGGAAAAAAATTTTTGGAGGGGAGACAACAGGGAAAGTCACAAAAGACGGGCCAGACAGAATTCTTGGAGGAAGAAAGATTACAGTCAGCAAGAGGAGTGGTAGCTGACATGCCTGTTGGAGCTGATCTGGAGGTTGAAAAAAGGGAACGAACACTACATAGTATTGTCAATAAATATGACAACTTTCAGATTTTTAATTATACCAACATGTCCCTTACTCCAGAACATTTCAGTTTATTTTCAAGAGGAATGAAATTTATCCCCACCCCACCCTTCAGGCTGGTTGACACTATTTGTGAAGTAAAAAAATACGTTAGAAAATTGAACTTGGCCATAATGTTCAAAGATAATCATAACAATAGCAACTTTAATACTACTATAAAGAAGAAAAGTAGTTTTATGCCTTACATGAACCAGGAAGTTATGCGATATGAAAAACTAGTCACTCATGATCTTTACAAAATCAAGAGTAAGGATAGACAGTGTACTTTAAATTTGTGTGAAGGGGAGAGAAGAGCTCTCATGGATTTAAAAACTAATAGTAATGTTCGCATTATGAAGCCTGACAAGGGTGGGGGGATAGTGATCTATGACCAACAAGAATATAATAGTAAGATTCAAAAGATGTTACATGACACTTCAAATTATGAAATAATTTCTAAGAATGAGCTAAACCAAGCTTATAGGAAGATAGATTGTCACATTGAAGAATTTTTAATAGACAACAGACTTACTCAGGAGACTTATGAATTCATAAAGGTAGTATATCCCACACTTGCAGTAATGGTGGGAATACCTAAGATTCATAAGAATTTACTAGACCCCCCCTTTAGGCCTATTATTTCAGGCAGTAGGACAAAAACATTCCCTAGTGGTGTTTTGATAGACAACTTGTTGAAACATGTATACAATAATGTAGATCATATGGTAAAGGATTCTTGGGAGTTTCTTAAAAAATACCCAGTGACTATAACTTCCAACCAGTTAATTTTTGCATCTATCGATGTTGTAGACCTGTTTATGTGTATTCCTAAAGTAGAGGGGTTGGAGGCCTTTATAGGAGTATTTACAAGCATAGCAATCTCACTAGAGACAAAATTCATTTAGTATATGACTTGATGTCCATAGTGTTGGACAATAATTTCATATACTATGAAGGGGAAATATTTAAACAAACAAGAGGTGTAGCGATGGGGGCAGCCTGTGCCCCCATTTTCGCTAATATGGTTATGCTGGACTGGGAGGAAGAGGTGGTATTTAAAAGTAAATATATGTCTAACATCAAATACTACTCGCTTCCTGGATGATATATATATATTATGGCTGGGCACCCAGGAAGAGTTTGGTGAATTTCATGTTTATTAACGAGAGTAGTAATTATTTGAAATTTACGGCCAACTTTAATGACTATGGTGTGCCCTATTTGGACACCCTTGTCATTAAAAGAGGAGAGTCATTCCACTCCAGCATACACAGGAAAGAGACATTTACAAATTCCTATTTGGATTTTGATAGCTTTCATCCAGATAGAACTAAAATTAACATTTTTAAAGGCCAGTGTATTAGGGCATTAAGAATGACTACCACCATAGAAGCACAAGAAAGAGATTGAATATATTATGTCCTTATTTGCTGACAGAGGATACAGCATTATTATGATGAAAAAATTTGTACAGATTTGTTAGATAGATGGGGTACTAATTTTTCCCTTTATTGGGTTATAACATGGACAAGGACCCTGGCAAAGTAGAAAAGTGACTAACAACACAGACTACGGGAGAGCCTGTATTATAGAATATAACACACATCATAATAAAGTAAAAAACATTCTGTATAAGCACTGGTACACTATGTTGACAGATCAGGAGATGGAAGTTATTCTAGGTAAAAAACCAACCTTTGTGTACAAAATGGCCCCTAACCTAAAGAGTATATTAGAGAGATATAATTCTGGGAGGAAAAGGAACATATATGATACACAACACACTAGTAGATGTGGATGTTGTAAACAGTGTCCTTTGATTTTGGAAGAGTCATACACAAGGTTAGCAAATTATAACAGTAGCAAAATCTTTTTTAAAAAAGGGAACTGCAATAGCAGTTTTATAATTTATTTAGCGAAGTGTACAAAGTGTGCCTTACTATATTGGTAAAACGGAGCAAAATTCAAAAGAGAATTTATGCACACCAATATAGTATAAGAAGAAGTGATGATAATAATGCCCTTGCTAGGCACATCATTAGCAAGGATCTGAACATTCATTTAAATTTGCTATAGTGGAGTCTGTGACTCCAGACCCAAAAGGATGTAATTTAAAAATATGCTATCATTTAGAAACATACTGGCAGATTCTAACAGATGCCACGACCCCTCCAGGCTTAAATGACAGTATATCCACTAAAAGCATTATAGAATACTGTCAATGAATTTATAGTATTCATATGTTTTAACATGTTAAATTTACTATCATGCTTTAGTATTAATTGTTATAATTATTATATATTAAATTTAGTTTGATTGTTTATCAGATGAGAGTATACATTGGTACATATTCAACAATAAGTGCATATCTCTTTAAGGATTAGAGTTCTTTTTGGCGCCAATTTTAATTATTTTAACTATTTAAGCTGTGTAAGTGAAATGTTTTTTATTCTGAAGAAGCCTACTTTGGATGTAGGTGAAAGCGCTAAATCATTTGTGTGCAATAAATGGTTTTAATTTAAGTTTACCCATTTCGTGTTTTGGATCAAATTTTCAGTTTGGAGTATCACAGTCTATGCATTTGGCGTTAAGCAGCAGGTATCAACGCCGTGGTTCTGTTACATTATAAAAAGTAAATTGCTGGGCAGCACATTTATGCAATTATTAATGATTCTTAAACATCCTTCTGTGATCAAGATTTAAACACAGGACTCCAAGTACGAGGGTCATAGGTATACCTTTATTGGATGAGGGGTTTTCCTCATAAGGTCCTTTCTGACTGACAGAGAGGCAAAAAATAAAATAAGTAAAATAATTAAACTACAAAATATGTGGATTGTGGGACATGTCTAGCAGAGATGTTGAATGCCACATTCCTCTGAAGCATGACTGTCTGTAATAACTACAAGATAATGCACAATCAGTAATGTTGAAAAACCTTGGACTTAATGCTCTGCTTGGTAAAGTTCATATTCACTCTGTAAATACTGTGTAATCTGCTATCTAACAGGATGTATACTCAAATATTATTTGCACATCTTCTACAAACAAATACATTGGATGTTTATATTTATTTATTTTATGTATTAATTTAACATTTGTTTACCAGGAAAGTACAGCTGGACACAGGTCCTTTTTCAGCTAAGGCCCGGGGAGAAAAGCTCCATGAGTAACAGTAAATTCTAATGCACAAATTACAATGATCAATAAAGTATAAAGTAAACAAAATGTAGTATACATAAGAAAACAGAAATTTGTTACACAATGACAACAAAACCTAGGTTTTGAACATAGCTGGTACTATTTGTAAAGTATGACTTATGTCAAGATATAAGGTTAAGACAGGCTGGTAGGAATAAAAGGTTAAATACAGAGGAAGAAGTTGGATATGGTTGGGGTATAGTGTGATGTATCAGAGCATTCATAAGGGGTTAATACAGGAAAATAGCCACTTATTTTTTAGATAAGCTTTAAGTGTTAGCTTAAAGTGGTTAGTGGATGTCCAAGATTCAGAAAATGGAGCTCGGAAGGGAGATCCATATGTGACATATATAGCTGGAAAGTAAACATTCTCCTGCAGTGTTGTTGGCCTTGGAGACGGTGACTAAGGTCTTATTGTGAGAGTGAAGTGGTCTGCTGGAACTGTAAGGAAGGATGAGATTTTGTAGTGCAGGGATTCTGCTTGGTTATGTTATGATTTTGTGAGTGAGAGAGAGTTGGTTGAAAAGAATAATGTTGGGAAGCTCAAGCCAGTCTAGTATCCTTAAAGCTGTACAATGATGTGTTCTACATGGGCAGTCAGATGCAAACTTAGCAATTTTATTATAACATGCTTCTAGCTTAGATAGGTCAGTTTTCCTGAAATTATTTAAAATTAGAGAGGCATATAGTAGAGTGGAGATCAGATGAGTTTGTGCTGATGTAATTTTGGCCATTTTGGTCAGAAACTATTTTTTGCATATATAGACTTCCAAGTTTCTTATGGACTTTTTTATTGTTAGGGAGACATGTAAGTAAAATTTTAGGTTATTGTCTATTTCCACTCCAAAAAGCTTTGCATGGGTTGTTGAGGAGATGACATTATTGTATTTGCCTATTATGTTAAATGGTGGGCATGTGATAAATGTCTTGTTAGGTTGGAAGACGAATAATTTAGCTCTGTTTGGGTTCAGGATTAGATGGGTATTGGCTAACCATGTTTCAACAGAAGTGAAAGATTCCTGTGTTTGAGAATGAAGAGCTGATAGAGAAGTGCTGCACAGATAAGTGTTGAACCATCTGCATACTGCATTATAGAACCATGTGGAGCAGGTGTGTGTAGATTATTAGTCACAGATCAGTGCTGAATCATCTGCAGACTGTATTACAGAACCATGAGGAGTAGCTGTGTGTAGGTTATTAGTCACAGATAAGTGTTCATCTGCAGACTGTAATATAGAACCATGTGGAGTAGCTGTGTGTAGATTATTAGTCACAGATAAGTGTTGAATCATCTGCATACTGTATTATAGAACCATGTGGAGTAGGTGTGTGTAGATTATTAGTCACAGATAAGTGTTGAATAATCTGCATACTGTATTATAGAACCATGTGGAGTAGGTGTGTGTAGATTATTAGTCACAGATAAGTGTTGAATCAACTGCGTACTGTATTATAGAACCATATGGAGTAGGTGTGTGCAGATTATTACTCACAGATAAGTGTTGAGTCATCTGCATACTGTATTATAGAACCATGTGGAGTAGGTGTGTGTAGATTATTAGTCACAGATAACTGTTGAATCACCTGCATACTGTATAATAGAATCATGTGGAGTAGCTGTGTGTAGATTATTAGTCACAGATAAGTTTTAAATCATCTGCATACTGTATTATAGAACCATGTGGAGTAGCTGTGTGCAGATTATTAGTCACAGATAAGTGTTGAATCATCTGCTGACAGTATTACAAAACCATGTGGAGTAGCTGTGTGTAGATTATTAGTCACAGATAAGTGTTGAATCATCTGCATACTGTATTATAGAACCATGTGGAGTACCTGTGTGTAGATTATTAGTCACAGATCACTGATGAATCACCTGCATACTGTATTATAGAACCATGTGGAGTAGCTGTGTGTAGATTATTAATCACAGATAAGTGTTGAATCATCTGCAGACTGTATTATAGAACCATGTGGAGTAGGTGTGTGTAGATTATTAGTCATAGATAAGTGTTGGATCATCTGCACACTGTATTATAGAACCATGTGGAGTAGCTGTGTGTAGATTATTAGTCACAGATAAGTGCAGAATCATCTGTAGATTGTATTATAGAACCAGGTGGAGTAGGTGTGTGTAGATTATTAGTCTCAGATAAGTGTTGGATAATCTGCATACTGTATTATAGAACCATGTGGAGTAGCTGTGTGTAGGTTATTAGTCACAGATAAGTGTTGAATCATTTGCAGACTGTATTATAGAACCATGTGGAGTAGGTGTGTGTAGATTATTTGTCATAGATAAGTGTTGAATCATCTGCATACTGTATTATAGAACCATGTGGAGTAGGTGTGTGTAGATTATTAGTCACAGATAAGTGTTGAATCATCTGCAGACTGTATTATAGAACCATGTGGAGTCGGTGTGTGTAGGTTATTAGCCAGAGATAAGTGTTGAATCATCTGCAGACTGTATTATAGAACCATGTGGAGTAGGTGTGTGTAGGTTATTAGTCACAGATAAGTGTTGAATCATCTGCAGACTGTATTATAGAACCATGTGGAGTAGGTGTGTGTAGGTTATTAGTCTCAGATAAGTGTTGAATCATCTGCAGACTGTATTATAGAACCATGTGGAGTAGGTGTGTGTAGGTTATTAGTCACAGATAAGTGTTGAATCATCTGCAGACTGTATTATAGAACCATGTGGAGTAGGTGTGGGTAGATTATTAGTCACAGATAAGTGTTGTATCATCTGCATACTGTATTATAGAACCATGTGGAGTAGGTGTGTGTAGATTATTAGTCACAGATAAGTGATGGATTATCTGCAGACTGTATTATAGAACCATGTGGAGTAGGTGTGTGCAGGTTATTAGTCACAGATAAGTGTAGAATCATCTGCAAACTGTATTATAGAACCCGGTGGAGTAGGTGTGTGTAGATTATTAGTCTCAGATAAGTGTTGAATCATCTGGATACTGTATTATAGAACCATGTGGAGTAGCTGTGTGTGTATAT
Source organism: Protopterus annectens (assembly GCF_019279795.1). Taxonomy (NCBI): domain Eukaryota; kingdom Metazoa; phylum Chordata; order Ceratodontiformes; family Protopteridae; genus Protopterus; species Protopterus annectens. The sequence continues at coordinate 1,510,454,839 of NC_056726.1, forward strand.
TATTAGTCACAGATATGTGTTGGATCATCTGCAGACTGTATAATAGAACCATGTGGAGTAGGTGTGTGTAGGTTATTAGTCACAGATAAGTGTTGAATCATCTGCATACTGTATTATAGAACCATATGGAGTAGGTGTGTGTAGATTATTAGTCACTGATAAGTGTTGAATCATCTGCAGACTGTATTATAGAACCATTTGGAGTAGGTATGTGTAGGTTATTTGTCACAGATAAGTATTGAATCATCTGGATACTGTATTATAGAACCATGTGGAGTAGCTGTGTGTAGGTTATTAGTCACAGGTAAGTGTTGAATCATCTACATACTGTATTATAGAACCATGTGGAGTAACTGTGTGTAGATTATTAGTCACAGATAAGTGTTGAACCATCTGCATACTGTATTATAGAACCATGTGGAGTAGGTGTGTGTAGATTATTAGTCACAGATAAGTGTTGAATCATCTGCAGACTGTATTATAGAACCATGTGGAGTAGGCGTGTGTAGATTATTAGTCACAGATACGTGTTGAATCATCTGCAGACTGTATTATAGAGCCATGTGGAGTAGGTGTGTGTAGATTATTAGTCACAGATAAGTGTTGAATCATCTGCAGACTGTATTATAGAACCATGTGGAGTAGGTGTGTGTAGATTATTAGTCACAGATAAGTGTTGAATCATCTGGATACTGTATTATAGAACCATGTGGAGTAGCTGTGTGTAGGTTATTAGTCACAGGTAAGTGTTGAATCATCTACATACTGTATTATAGTACCATGTGGAGTAGCTGTGTGTAGATTACTAGTCACAGATAAGTGTTGAATTATCTGCATACTGTATTAAAGAACCATGTGGAGTAGGTGTGTGTAGATTATTAGTCACAGATAAGTGTTGGATCATCTGCAGACTGTATTATAGAACCATGTGGAGTAGGTGTGTGTAGGTTATTCGTCACAGATAAGTGTTGAATCATCTGCGCACTGTATTATATAACCATGTTGAGTAGGTGTGTGTAGATTATTAGTCACAGATAAGTGTTGAATCATCTGCAGACTGTATTATAGAACCATGTGGAGTAGGTGTGGGTAGATTATTAGTCACAGATAAGTGTTGTATCATCTGCATACTGTATTATAGAACCATGTGGAGTAGGTGTGTGTAGATTATTAGTCACAGATAAGTGATGGATTATCTGCAGACTGTATTATAGAACCATGTGGAGTAGGTGTGTGCAGGTTATTAGTCACAGATAAGTGTAGAATCATCTGCAAACTGTATTATAGAACCCGGTGGAGTAGGTGTGTGTAGATTATTAGTCTCAGATAAGTGTTGAATCATCTGCATACTGTATTATAGAACCATGTGGAGTAGCTGTGTGTGTATATTATTAGTCACAGATATGTGTTGGATCATCTGCAGACTGTATAATAGAACCATGTGGAGTAGGAGTGTGTAGGTTATTAGTCACGGATAAGTGTTGAATCATCTGCATACTGTATTATAGAACCATATGGAGTAGGTGTGTGTAGATTATTAGTCACAGATAAGTGTTGAATCATCTGCAGACTGTATTATAGAACCATTTGGAGTAGGTATGTGTAGGTTATTTGTCACAGATAAGTATTGAATCATCTGGATACTGTATTATAGAACCATGTGGAGTAGCTGTGTGTAGGTTATTAGTCACAGGTAAGTGTTGAATCATCTACATACTGTATTATAGAACCATGTGGAGTAGCTGTGTGTAGATTACTAGTCACAGATAAGTGTTGAATTATCTGCATACTGTATTAAAGAACCATGTGGAGTAGGTGTGTGTAGATTATTAGTCACAGATAAGTGTTGGATCATCTGCAGACTGTATTATAGAACCATGTGGAGTAGGTGTGTGTAGGTTATTCGTCACAGATAAGTGTTGAATCATCTGTGTACTGTATTATAGAACCATGTGGAGTAGCTGTGTGTAGATTATTAGTCACAGATAAGTGTTGAATCATCTGCATACTGTATTATAGAACCATGTGGAGTAGCTGTGTGTAGATTATTAGTCACAGATAAGTGTGAACCATCTGCATACTGTATTATAGAACCATGTGGAGTAGGTTGTGTGTAGATTATTAGTCACAGATACGTGTTGAATCGTCTGCAGACTGTATTATAGAACCATGTGGAGTAGGCGTGTGTAGATTATTAGTCACAGATACGTGTTGAATCATCTGCAGACTGTATTATAGAGCCATGTGGAGTAGCTGTGTGTAGATTATTAGTCAGAGATAAGTGTTGAATCATCTGCAGACTGTATTATAGAACCATGTGGAGTAGGTGTGTGTAGATTATTAGTCACAGATAAGTGTTGAATCATCTGGATACTGTATTATAGAACCATGTGGAGTAGCTGTGTGTAGGTTATTAGTCACAGGTAAGTGTTGAATCATCTATATACTGTATTATAGTACCATGTGGAGTAGCTGTGTGTAGATTACTAGTCACAGATAAGTGTTGAATTATCTGCATACTGTATTAAAGAACCATGTGGAGTAGGTGTGTGTAGATTATTAGTCACAGATAAGTGTTGAATCATCTGCATACTGTATTATAGAAACATGTGGAGTAGGTGTGTGTAGATTATTAGTCACAGATAAGTGTGAACCATCTGCATACTGTATTATATAACCAAGTGGAGTAGGTCTGTCTAGGTTATTAGTCACAGATAAGTGTTGAATCATCTGCAGACTGTATTA
>NC_056726.1:1510458083-1510488083 GCF_019279795.1 Protopterus annectens
AGACATCTGGACAAAGCCTGGCATATAAGTGTCAGCACTAAATAATGATAGACCCGACCTATCAACCTCTTACTGCATGACATCTGGACAAAGCCTGGTATATAAGTGTCAGCACTAAATAATGATAGACCATTACCTAACAACCTCTTACTCCATGACATCTGGACAAAGCCTGGTATATAAGTGTCAGCACTAAATAATGATAGACCAGACCAAACAACCTCTTACTGCAGGACATCTGGACAATGCCTGGTATATAAGTGTCAGCAATAAATAATGATAACCCATTACCTAACAACCTCTTACTGCATGACATCTGGATAAAGCCTGGTATATAAGTGTCAGCACTAAATAATGATAGACCATACCTATCAAGCTATTACTGCAGGACATCTGGACTAAGCCTGGTATATAAGTGTCAGCACTAAATAATGATAGACCATACCTAACAACCTCTTACTGCATGACATCTGGACAAAGCCTGGTGTATAAGTGTCAGCACTAAATAATGAAAGGCCATACCTAACAACCTCTTACTGCATGACATCTGGACAAAGCCTGGTATATAAGTGTCAGCACTAAATAATGATAGACCAGACCTAACAACCTCATACTGCAGGACATCTGGACAAAGCCTGGTATATAAGTGTCAGCACTAAATAATGATAGACCAGACCTATCAACCTCTTACTGCATGACATCTGGACAAAGCCTGGTATATAAGTGTTAGCACTAAATAATGATAGGCCATTGCCTAACAACCTCTTACTGCATGACATCTGGACAAAGCCTGGTATATAAGTGTCAGCACTAAATAATGATAGGCCATTACCTAACAACCTCTTACTGCATGACATCTGGACTAAGCCTGGTATATAAGTGTCAGCACTAAATAATGATAGACCAGACCTAACAACCCCTTACTGCATGACATCTGGACAAAGCCTGGTATATTACTGTCAGCACTAAATAATGATAGACCATTACCTGTCAACCCCTTACTGCATGACATCTGGACAAAGCCTGGTATATAAGTGTCAGCACTAAATAATGATAGGCCAGACCTAACACCCTCTTACTGCAGGACATCTGGACAAAGCCTGGTATATAAGTGTCAGCACTAAATAATGATAGACTATTACCTAACAACCTGTTACTGCATGACATCTGGACAAAGCCTGGTATATAAGTGTCAGCACTAAATAATGATAGACCATACCTAACAACCTCATACTGCATGCCATCTGGACAAAGCGTGGTATATAAGTGTCAGCACTAAATAATGATAGACCATACCTAACAACCTCTTACTGCATGCCATCTGGACAAAGCCTGGTATATAAGTGTCAGCACTAAATAATGATAGCCCATTACCTATCAACCCCTTACTGCATGACATCTGGACAAAGCCTGGTATATAAGTGTCAGCACTAAATAATGATAGGCCAGACCTAACAACCTCTTACTGCAGGACATCTGGACAAAGCCTGGTATATAAGTGTCAGCACTATATAATGATAGACCATACCTATCAACCTCTTACTGCATGACATCTGGACAAAGCCTGGCATATAAGTGTCAGCACTAAATAATGATAGACCAGACCTATCAACCTCTTACTGCATGACATCTGGACAAAGCCTGGTATATAAGTGTCAGCACTAAATAATGATAGACCATTACCTAACAACCTCTTACTCCAGGACATCTGGACAAAGCCTGGTATATAAGTGTCAGCACTAAATAATGATAGACCATACCTATCAACCTCTTACTGCAGGACATCTGGACTAAGCCTGGTATATAAGTGTCAGCACTAAATAATGATAGACCATACCTAACAACCTCTTACTGCATGACATCTGGACAAAGCCTGGTATATAAGTGTCAGCACTAAATAATGATAGGCCATACCTAACAACCTCTTACTGCATGACATCTGGACAAAGCCTGGTATATAAGTGTCAGCACTAAATAATGATAGACCAGACCTAACAACCTCTTACTGCATGACATCTGGACAAAGCCTGGTATATAAGTGTCAGCACTAAATAATGATAGACCATTACCTAACAACCTCTTACTGCATGACATCTGGGCAAAGCCTGGTATATAAGTGTCAGCACTAAATAATGATAGGCCAGACCTAACAACCTCTTACTGCAGGACATCTGGACAAAGCCTGGTATATAAGTGTCAGCACTAAATAATGATAGGCCATTACCTAACAACCTCTTACTGCATGACATCTGGACAAAGCCGGGTATATAAGTTTCAGCACTAAATAATGATAGACCATACCTAACAACCTCTTACTGCATGACATCTGCACAAAGCCTGGTATATAAGTGTCAGCACTAAATAATGATAGACCATACCTATCAACCTCTTACTGCAGGACATCTGGGCAAAGCCTGGTATATAAGTGTCAGCACTAAATAATGATAACCCATTACCTAACAACCTCTTACTGCATGACATCTGGACAAAGCCTGGTATATAAGTGTCAGCACTAAATAATGATAGACCATACTTATCAACCTCTTACTGCATGACATCTGGACAAAGCCTGGTATATAAGTTTCAGCACTAAATAATGATAGGCCATACCTATCAACCTCTTACTGCATGACATCTGGACAAAGCCTGGTATATAGGTGGAGGACAGAGGCTGAAACACAGGGCCACATTTGAAATATTGCTGCTATACACTGTGAAAGTTGCTGGTGTTACATGATTCATTGCAACATACCCTTACTCAGGAATATAAAGTCATAAACACAAATGGATGTTACTATGTACTGATAGCAATCAGTGGAGAGAATGCCACTGATATGTCAGAGACAAGAACTGTGTGGTGAACAGACAAAACATGACAGTCAATCCTCTGGCCATCATGTAGATTGGTCCACAGTTGAGAGCTATGCAGACAGACTGCATTCCATGCAAACTAGCATGTATATACAAACCCTGTAAAACTACAAACCCTGTAAAACTATCAGTATTCAATGCATATAACAGGAATTCTCACATACTGTCCTTAGGTCTGGAATGTTATAGAAACATGTAACTGGCCTGTGTCTGCAAGTCCTGTTGCAAGCGGTATTACTACCTGCTGTCTGTAACTCTGCTGCCACCACACAGGAAGGATGTCTTACATACAGGCAAGGTAAAGGGACAACGCACACATGAAGTAGTCTATAGTAGAGGGGTACTATGACATTGGCTATTGGAAGAACTACACAGCTGGCTGTATGGAAGTAGCAAGTGTGGAACACCAATTGGTGCAGAGGCCATTACCTGATCATGAGGTTCACCTACAAAAGCCATGCTGCAACTTATTCAATCCAGCTCGCGCCCTGTAGTGGAAAGAGAGAGGCAGATAGAGCAATAAGAAAAGCAAAAACAAAAATAATACTATAAAAAAAAAAAAAAAAAAAACAAACAAGGAAGACATCCAACTGGTACACAGAAGAGAGCACAATAATAAAACAGGTATGTGAAACATGTCAGCATGTAATTGAATGTAGTACTTGGTCTGTAATAATGAGAAAGATTATGTTGAAAGATTTATATGTGCCTTCAAGACTCACTGTAATGATGTCCTGCTGAACAATTGCTATGGACATAGCATCTGGCCATGTGGACAGTGGGCCATACCTGTCAAATCTGCACAGAATGTCAAGATTTAAGCCATCATAGTGTTTGTTCTGTTCCTCCAAACATCTATATTAGTCTGGCAAATAGCTGAAGGTGGAAGTAATGAAGTCATGACAGACACATGAGTTTCAGACCCCACCACCTTCAGAACAGTCATGGTAATGTGAAATGTATCATGCACAAACTTAATAGGTTTCTAATAGGCATATCTATGATCTGTCACTATATATCCCCACTAATGTTAGGCTTTGTCCACATGTGATGCTCTGTTTTGTAGCAAGGCATAACATTTCAGCTGTGAAGGAAGGATGTTCAGAGTGTGGATCCGATGTCTGAATGTACTATATATATATATATATATATATATATATATATATATATATATATATATATATATATATATATATATATATATATATACACTTTCCCTACTGTTGAATGACTGTGCTGCATGATATGTTTGAGAAAACATCACACATATCTGCAGCTCAGATGGCTTATTGGTAAATTGCTGTGGCTATGGTGTGCAGGGTCCTGGGTTAGACACTTGCAAGGGCTGATAATGTTTTTGCTGGCCAGAACAATGGCTGTTGGATACAGAGTGATTAAGGCACTTTTAAGCAGTTGTAAGCGGGCACGAAATGGACAGTTATGTATGGTGTGAAATTCTTTTTGGGAACAGATTGCCCTTTTTTGTTAAGGTGAGAGTGGGATGTTAGGGAAGGATAGTAGATATATTTGGGGAGGTAGGTTGGGTCGGAAGACAGACAAGACAGCATACAGGGGCGGTATATGACACATTTGGGGGTAAACACCTTAGATGGGGAGGGGTGTTTGGAAATTGGAAGATCATGAGCCCCCAAATGGAAACAGTGGGACTGAGGTCCCCACCCATGGGCAGTCACCACTGCACCTTTATGCCCCTGAAGGTGGCTGTGATGGGGGCTGAGCAGGAGGGGCAGGCTGACCCTTTAATTGTGCCAGGAGGCCCTCAAGCTGGCATAGCAGATCTCGCAATTCTCTGTGGAGCTACTACGGACCATATCCTGTATATATGTAGACATACATGTATATATGGGTTCACTTCAAAATCCCGAAAGCTCAAAATTCTGAATCTCAAAATCCCGAACTCAAAATCCTGAAAACTCAAAATACTGAAAACTCATAATACTGAATCTCATAATACCAAAAAACATACAGGACACCAACACTGACTGTATTGCAGCTACACTACACTGCACATACACTACTATCTATCCACTTACCTTAACCCAGACCCAAACCCTAAGGTCTGTCACTATCACACACTCTCCTCACCCGCGCCCTAAACCTAACTCACTTAACCTGCCCTTAACCCCAAATTCTGTCACTATCGCACACTCACCCGCGACCTAACCCTAACTCACTTCACCTGCCCCTAACCCTAACAACCGTCATAATCACACACTTACCTGACCCTTGCCCTAACCCAAACGTCCGCACAATCACACATCAGAGTTGGTGTCCTGTATGTTTTTCGGTATTATGAGATTCAGTACTATGAGTTTTCGGTATTTTGAGCTTTCAGGATTTTGAGTTTGGGATTTTGAGATTCAGGATTTTGAGCTTTCAGGATTTTGAAGTGAACCCATGTACATATATATATATATATATATATATAGGGTGTATTCAGACATCGGATCCACATTCTGAACTTTAGGTGACAGGATCCTGTCTGTGCCCGCTCCCGGGGGGACGAGCCCTATCCCCTGAGGTGTTTTTCCCTGAAGTTAATGCAGGTCCAGTTGATGAGGAGATCCCTGGGTGGGTCCCAGATGTGCTGGGGCCCAGTGGCATAGTCAGATGAAGTGGGAGAGGTGGGTCCGGTGGGAACGGCCTTCACAAACATGCTATTGTGTTGCAGTTTTAGAACATATGTGGGTTAGTAATAGTCACCGCATTCCAGGATTAGTTATAACAGCATGCATAGATATTCCCATTAACCCAAAACACCCGATTGAGTTCATGAGTACATCTATTACCCAATTTAAGCACAACCTAGACCAATGCCTGTGGAATAGGAAATGTACACCAGGTCTGGCACCCATGTCACCTCTGGACAGAGGAACCTTATAAATGACTGGCCTTCACTGTCCTATTTGATACAGAGCATCATTATTCCTTTGGGAAAACTTAGCTATGTTTAGAAAGACCCCCTCTCCCTGGGTTGTTAGCCTAGCAACAATCTATAAATCTATGAATCTATGAAACAGGCCCCATCCCTTTACTTCTCTCTCTCTCTCTCGCTCTCTCTCTATTTCATCTTCTGCCTGAATCTTCCAGTACTGGGACTGCTAATCAACACCTGTCACCTTAGATACGGTTAGGGGTCCATCCTTCATCATACCTGTGTCATCTGGGATACAGTCAGGGTTCCATCCCTCTGTGATATGGTGCAAGAATAAAGATTCCAACATCCTTTTTGTTGTCAGCTCTTTAGACCAGAAAACTATGCATCAGAACATCCTAGGAAAATAAAAAACAATGATATTATGAGAGTTGTGCATCACCATTTTATTTTCTATTGGAAGAAGAAAGAGTCAGATGACACTAGATTAAAATTGGGCCACAGATCTCTCACTTAAGTTTGAGTATCTGGCCATCTTCAAGTCCAAGATGAAAAGTGGTTCAGGGTAATGATTTACAATTGCATAGATTAAACCAGAGAAGCCTGATGGATCTTCTGAATACAACATATTAGCCAGATAAGCAGGTGGATAGGAGAATCGACAATACAGAAGTGACAGATCACTGTGTTCAAATCCCAAAGAAGTATCCTTCAACAGATGAGCGATAATAAAGGAAGGATTTTAATACAGAGATACACCAGTTAAGCCATTATGGAGTGTTTACCCTCTGCTACAAAAGCTACTAATGAGAGTGGTATTCGGGTAACTTGGGGCAGTACCTGCTGTACTAGATATGATACATTTGTGGAAAAACTCTCAAAATATAGCCACTAGGCAATATTAATATTTACATGGAAATGTGCACCCTTTGGGTATTACATGCATTTCTCTCATAATTCTCTAGTAAATAGGGTCATGTTTATTATTTTTGTTATCAGGTTTATTATTGCAAAACAGTGTATGAAGTATATAGTATCTAATCATAAAGGGTATATATATATATATATTTTTATATATAAAAAGCGATGTACTGTAGCTTTAAGGCATTAGAAGTAACTTGCGTATGTGAGTCACGTGCCTGAGAGAGGCTTGGCACTTGTGATTAAAGATTCAGTGGATCAGCACATGTGTATGACTCATGAATGTATAGGCCTTCTGCCTTGACTGGTATTTTAAAAATATCACATATGTTTCATACCTATACCATATCCTAGCCAGCTATAGGTCACCTCCAATGCCCCAAAAATCTTACATCATTTCATGGACCTACTGGACACAATTACCATCCAATCAAACATCCTACTAATGGGGACTTTAATTACCCTTCTATACACTGGGACTTTTACATAGCCTCAAACAGGCAGGCACAGAGATTCCTGGACTTTGTAAATACAAACACCCTTTTTCAATTAGTGCATATGCCCGTTAGATGCTCCTGTACTTCATACTCACTAATATGGGAGATTGCTGCACCCCAACGTCATGTTCTGCTTTGTATGGTACAGCCATAAAACTGTTTCCTTGGAAATGAAAATCAACTCAGTAAAAACAGAAACAGTTAGGAACTACTCAGAGAGAAACTTTTATTAAGTTATTGTTTGTCAAAATTCAGTGCTCCTCCAAATCCAGAGAATACAGCAACCTATGCAGAATTGTTCTCAGAAATTCTGTACAGCGGGGGCGTGGCCAAGGATGAACACAGGATAGCAGCAGATTTCTTCAGCTCCACCAATTTCATTACACTGATAGGAATTAATTACTTAAAAATTTAATTTTTGAAGTAATTTTCTTTCTAAATATGTTTGTTTTATATAGTTCTTGAACTATATCTAAAAAAGAAAGGAAATTTTAACAATATTCCTGTCAGAAATCACTTTGGAAATTTTCCTGTCAGTTTATCAGTCTGAAATGAGTTCCAGTAAGACAAATTCTCAAGACTCCAGCATCAAGAAAGAACTTCAGTCTCTGATAACTATAATCCAGCAACTTACTGCTAAGATGGATAAAATGGATACTAAAATTGATATCTTCATAGAAAAAAACTACAAAACAAATAGACTTGTTACATATAGACCTGCAACAACAGAAGATCCAGATGACAGGCATAGAAGAAGCTGTGAATGACATGGAAAATAGAATCCAAGAAGAGGAAATCAACACTGAGTTTCTGCTGAAACAAAATACACATTTACAAACAAAGCTGGATGACCTGGAAAATAGATCTAGGCGCAATAACATTAGGATTTTTGGACTGCCAGAAAATATTGAAGGTAACAATATTACTTCTTTTTTAACAACATGGCTCCCTAAAAGTTTAGACTTACCAGAAGCATTCTCTTTTGGTATCGAAAGAGCACATAGATCTATAGCTAATACTAACTCTAACAAAAACTATCCTAGATCAGTTATAGTTAGATTTCTATCATCTTTTGATAAAGAGATGGTTCTTAAATCTGCTTGGGCTAAAGCTCCTGTTAAGATTAATGAGACAACTGTGCGTTTTGACAATGCCTATTCTTCCTTGGTAATAGCTAAAAGAAAAGTTTTTCTGCCACTAATAAGGGAGCTTAAAAAAGCACAGTTTAAAACATACCTTCTGTTTCCTGCCAAGCTAAAATCTTCCTTCCTGATGGTCCTAAAATTTTTGATGACTTAGACTCTGCTTTACTGTTTATCAAAAAAATAAGATTTTGGATAAAATAGAGGAAATGGAATGGGCTAGTCCTTCATTAAAGAGACTGGCAACTGAAACTTCGTGGAAGACTTCAGAGAAGAAGAGACTAAAAACAAATGATTTGTTCTATGTTTTTTTTTTTTTTCTCTCATCATTTTACTTCATTATTAATCTTTTTAAATATAGTTCCTGCATTTCCAGAAAGCCACAAATATTCTGGAAAAGATTTAATCAAAGTTATTCTCTGTGTGCAAAGAAATGTTTTGTTTCATAACCAGTCAAAATATCTGAGGAACTAATAACAAGCTATTATTCAATTTGTTTCTCTTTCTGAAAAGAGAAGTAAGGTCAGTAATTTGATACATTTTTTCTTTTTTTCTCCTTTTCTTCTTTTCTTTGTTTAAACAATGACATTCTATTTAGATTATGTAGTGGGTAAAGGGTGGGGGAGGGCAGGGAGAGAAGAGTAATGAAAATATGATAAATGGAATAATAACATATGTATTCCTTGTAAAAAGTTTATATGTTCTTCAAATGCTATTCCTAATTATACTTTCTAGATTATACTGCTTATGCTTGTTTGTAAATAATCTGTCATGCTTTAACTAATAATAATTAGAACTAAATAATAGTAAATAATATGTTTTATTTTTAACTCTATTAATATAAACAGTAAGTAATATTCCATTGTATATACTTCTTATAGCTTTCTCTTACATTTTTTATTTCTGCTTTACACTCTTTTATTTTCTACTCTCTTTTCTTTTCTTTATTCTTTCTCTTTATTTTTTTTTTCATATTAATATATAGAAATGCTTTTGATCATATAGACACAGTAAATAATAAGATTTGCATAAAAATTGAGTTGGGACAAAAATATTGAGTTTTATTACTTATTAATAACTTTGGGCTTAATTTCACTTACATAGAGGCTGTAATAACCTGTAAAATACATCACAAAGGTTTTGTCATGTTTAGATGCATTTACACTGCTAAATGAATGTTTGTCACTAGTTTTTAACAAGTTTCCCGCCAAAATGTTAAGGGAGACAATCTGGGATGTGGGCTACCTCATGAACAGTGTCCTCGAGTTGTTTCAAAAGCTTCAACTCTCAGAATTCTCACAGAGAAGCTAAAAGCAGTCATTTTGACCTTTGACCCAGATATCACACTGACACATCACAGATTCAGGAAGAACACTCTACCAGGAAGTAGAACTGATGCAAATGCGACTATGTGAAGGAAAATGAACTCTTTAACATTTAAATGTGAGTTATTTTATATAATTACTTAAATATCTATGTTATAATTCATAAAATATGTCAGTTATAATGATTTTAAATGATGCAGTTTCTTGTAGTAAGTAAATGTCTTATTTTAGAAGGCATAGAAAATGAAACATTTATTCAAGTGTTTTTGAAAATCTACTTGACTGCAGCATACTAATCTGTGTTAAAACTTATGTTCCAAACATATACATTACTATAACTCATTTAATTCATCTGATTGACAAGCATAAATAACTTTATAACTCTATTCTGGAAGAAATTGTCATGTGATATATTTTAAAGCAGTAGTATAGACATACAAAATACAGATGGCTTTTTACAATAATGCAAGTGTTTCTGAGAATTTGCATAACTATGCAGTATGATTTATAACAATTTCTATAAATATAATATTTTATTCTATTGACAATAATGAGTATGAGTAAAATGCTCATATACAAGCAATTCAAGGTTTTTTTGGAAGCTGTTGACTGCATTTACATGACAGAAAATAGATGCATCTTAATATGTGTAATGTCTGAACCATATTAGCCAAAGTTTTTGATTTAAATGAATGTTAGAACTTATTTTTACATACTTTGAATAAATTAATATGTAAATATGCCTTCCTTTTTTTTTCTCTCTCTTTCTTTCACTCTCTCTCCCTCTTTCACGTCTTTTATTTCTCTCTCTCCTCTTGGTTCCTAATATCAAGATTATTTGAATGCTATTTGAATACAAGTGTATTATATTACATAGATGTATATAGTAGTATGAATAGTTTAAAAAAAAAAAAAAAAAAAGTTTATTTTAGTTTATATGATGCTTGTTTTATCAAATGTGTAGTCTTGTCTTGCTAGATAATTGAATTGAAAGCTGTTAATTTAAGTTAAATATAACCAGTATTAAATTGATAAGGTGGTAGCTGAGGTACTGCTGCTTAGGGTAGGGGTTAACTTGAGTGGTAAATACTACTCTAAGTTGGAGTTTTAACTCCAGGCTGGATGCAAGGTTTAATCCTTACATTATTTTCACTTGTTCATTGTTATATGTATATAGTTTTGACATCCACAATATATTTTGTGCACTCATTGTCACTACAAACAAAATTGAATCCTATACAAAATCCCATAAGAGATTCAATAAATACAGCTATATTTAAAGGTACACCTAAAGGATGAGATGTAACATTACTTATGTTGTTATTTGTTATTTTGATCATAAGATTCTTAAGTTTTAAAAATGCCAAATGACATCTTTAAAAGGAATTTCTTTAAACATTAATGGATTGAATAATCCGTGTAAAAGGGCAAGCCTAATAAGATACATTAATTTACATAAGGCCAACTTAGTCTTCCTGCAAGAAACCCATCTCTTGAAAAAAAGATATTGATAAACTAGCCACAAACAAATATACAGTATTGGTTAGTTCAGAGCACACTCAGAAAAAAAGAGGAGTGGCTATTTTATGGAATAAAAGTATGCCCATTCCTAAAACAATTAAGTCTTATCAGGATGACAAAGGAATGTTTTGTATGGTTACAATACAAATTAATGGGAAGACTTACACTTTAATTAATGTATATTGGATACCTGGAATTTGGTATTAATACAGTGAAACATCATCTTGATAAGTTCATATCATTCTCTATAGGAGATATTATTTTAGCTGGTGACTTTAATTGTATACTACATGAAAGTGATACTACCACTATAGGAAAAAGAAGAATTACATCTAATGCAAAACATTTAAATGATTTTGCTAATTCTTATCATTTGAATGATATTAATAATCAGATAGATTCAAAATCATTACCATACACCTTTTTTTCTAACAGATACAAAACGTATTCAAAAATAGATAGGGTCTTTATTTCTAACCAGATGGTAACAGATTTAATTAATTCCAAAATCATTTTGTGTCCTATATCTGATCATAATTCAATTGTTTTTGAATTCATGATAAAAAATACTCATAATGTTCAGATCAAAAGGATACCAGCATACTTAACTCAACTAAAAGACTATAAAGAATATATACTTTCAGAAGTAAAACATTTTTTAGACATAAATAATACTCATGAAGTCTCCATTGTCTATGTTTGGGATGCCTTAAAATCATATTTATATGGACAAAGTATCAGATGGTATAATAATAAAAGGAAATCTTGGGATAAGGAATTGTTAGATATTCAAAGTAAATTAGACTCTTATAAACATAATAATAAAGAAAATATTATGGACAAGAAAGTTATTGAAGAAATAAACAAACTAAATGAGAAATACAAAGAAATTTTAACTCATACAGTTAAAATAACTTTAGAGAAATACAAGTTTTTGTCTTATTCAATAAGCCCCAAATACTTACATAGACGTAAAAATAAAACAAAAAGGTTGAATAAACAAAACCATATCAAAGAAATCTTTTCTCTAAGGAAAAAGAAGAATGTTTCTAGTATACCAGAAATACTAGATGAATTTAGAAATCACTTTTACAAAATTAACCATAATAACATTAACATGTAACCTAAAGATAAAATAAAGGAGTTTATAACCACAAACATGAATAAAAAGCTTAATAAACAACAGATTAAACTATTGGACAAAAGTATTTCATATACAGAGGTTATTACACAAATAAATAAGCTTAAATCAAACAAAGCACCGGGTAATGATGGTATTATACCAGAGATATATAAAATCCTTTCTAAAAGTACATATTCATTAATACATAAGGTTTTTATTTTGGCCCAAACTGAGTTAATAACCCCCATCTTGGCAATATACATTTATTTCGCCAATTTTAAAAGCTAATAAAGATCCAACTAGATGTACTTCATATCGCCCATCTCATTACTTAATGTTGATTATAAAATGTTTATGAGTATTTTTGCTGATAGATTGAAGACAATCATCCCCGGCATTATAGATATAGATCAGACAGGGTTCATTGTAAATAGAAATACTTTTGATAATATAAGAACTTTAACATTAATTGATTTTGCAAATAGGAAAAAGAAAGATTTAACACTTATTAGTCTTGATATAAGTTCAGCATTTGATTCAGTAAGTTGGGACTATCTGTTTACCTTACTGAAGTGCACAAACTTCTCAGATGCATTTGTAAATCTAATTGATCATTTATACAAAGGAACATTGGCTTATATTAAGGTAGGAAAATATGTTTCACAAAAAATACCCATTTTTAAAGGTACAAAACAAGGATGTCCACTTTCTCCACTATTATTCACTTTAGTAATGGAGCCTTGGGCTAATTTGATCAGAAACAGTACTGACATAGAGGGTTTTGAAATAGATAAAAATACAACATCCAAAATTCAACTTTTTGCAGATGGTGTTCTAATTACATCAGCAGGATCTAATTCTTCTATGCAGTCTCTATTTGATAAAATGATGAATTTTAAAAGTATTTCTGGTTTAATATTCAATGAAGAAAAAACTAAAATACTACCTATATATACACGAAAAAATATTCTCTTTAGTGATTTTACTAAATATGTACCAAATTCAGGTCAGATAACTTATTTCGGTATAATACTGTCTAAAGATATTAAATCTATTATATATAATAATTATAATACCTGTTTTCTTAATATACAAAATCTTTTTAATACCTGGAATAATATGTTTTTTACTATGGAGGAGAGACTTACAATTATTAAAATGATAATATTCCCCAAGATTTTATACTTAATACAATCAATAATACTTCCACCTACAAAAATAATTATCAAGAAACTGAATACACTAATTTTAAATTTCTTATGGGCACCTAATAGACCTAGGATTGCATTAAAGAAACATACTAATAGCTGGTCTCAAGGGGGTATTTCTTTTCCAGACTTTAATTTATATACTATCTCTTCTATTGTAAAAGTTATTACTTTATTAATAGATCAGTCATATGTCATAAAATGGAAAGATTATTGGGAGCTAATTAGTATGCACTTCATGAAAATCTCCTTAACACATAAAAATATGATTGTAAATAACTCCATGTTATGGTTACTAAAGGAATTTTGTACTTCACCTATTACACCTAAACATATGGTTTGTTACCCATTAAATATTATTATTAGCTATCGTAACTTTATATTCATGCACCCTAAGTATAGGGAATGGAATTGTATTATATTCCCTATAATGTATACTCAGGGTATGCTTTTGTCATCTACTTCTGAAGGAACTCATTTAGCTATAGATAATGATCTAAAGTACTGGTATCAGTTGATATCTGATAATAAAGTTAAAAATCTAGATTTCTTAAAACAAGAATTTGATCTAAGAGAAACTTGCTGGTTAGAGGTTCAGACCTTTAGACAACATCTCATTAATAAAATAGATCTAATGTCTATAACAGTTAAAGAATCTATTCCAACACTGATTGATTACTTAATATTAAATTTACAACATAAAGTTTCTGATAAAGGTAAACTTTCATACATACATAAAATTATCAGACAAGAAATTTTTTACAGTGTAGATACATACTGGAATTATTTCACTTCTATTAATGGGGACCCACCAAATCAACAAGATAAACAATATATATTGGAATCTGCCTATAGAACTACGTCTTCCATTGTCTGGAGACTTTATACATGGAAATTTTTACATAGATCTTTTTTATACACCTTTGATGATGAATAAAATAAATAATAAAGATAATCTATGTAAGAGATGTAATTTAGAAATTAATGCTGACTGGGCTCATATGTTTTATGACTGTATAAAATTGAAAGAATACTGGAAGTCAATTAATGAATTTTTGCAGGCTCTTTTTACAGATAATTTCATTATTTCTAAATATCTTATATTATTCAACACACCTGTACCTCAAAGTGTTAAAAAGGTTAAGCTTCCCTTGTTATGGTCTATTCTAGCAGTGGCTAGGAAAATAATAACCAGAAATTGGATTTCAGATACACCTCCTTCGTTCAATGAATTTAAAAATGTTATGAATATAGTGTGCCATATGGAAATAAACACAATTAGGTCAAGAACAACTAGAAAAACATCTTATTATATTGTATGGGATAATTTACAACATTTGTTAAAAAAATCCTAATTTCAATAGCATGGTATTTTAGTTTAATTAATTGATCTGATTGTAGTGGATGTCTTTGTAAATACTTTAGTTGTTTTGTTGAATGTTATAATCATATCTATTTTTAATTACTTGTATAAAATTGTTATGATATTTCTCTTGTATGTTAAAACAATAAACCTGTTTTGAAAAAAAAAGAAATTCTGTACAGCCATGTCAATGGCCACATAGAGTATGCTATACCTACCGGAAGTAAGCTCATAACTAACTCCAAAAACAAACCACCCTGGCGGCATTCTAAAATTAAACCAGGATATATAACAAAGGGAAAAACATCATGGCAAAAATCGGAAAGTACCACGCTAAAAATAAGAACTCTCAACAAAATAAACAGACAACTATGAAGGCTAATTAGATCAAATAAATCCAACTTTGAGGTTAAGATATCCTTCCAGCAAAACACAACTATAAAGCCTTCTTCTGACACTTCAAAAGCAGCACACAGCAGTGTGAGAAACTTGTAGTTAATGGTGTCACATTCACTGACTCTGGCAATATAACACCTCTGTTAGCTGACAAATTCATTTTCAACTTTATCCCCACTCACCCCCAGCTTCTTCCCAGGAAACACCCTCAAACATAACATCTCCAACTATAACTAAAGAGCATGTCACCAAAGCCATGGACAAAGCTAAGACAGTGCACACAGCCTATCTCAAACTTGCCAAGGTTTTCAACATAATTCCCCACTCTGGCACCATTGAGAAACTCTCCCAGAAAGGAATTAACCTTTATTCTACTAAATGAGCAGCCAATAGGCTCACCGACAGAACACACTTTGTCAATATTGGTGAATCCACCTCCACCAGTAGACACAACACCACTGGAGTACCACAGGGGTTTATGCAGGGCCCCATACTGTTTGGCATCTCTTTCTCTAAAGTCTAGGCCAAAGTAGATGGCCTTTGGATCACCAAATTCACTTTCACTGATTGCAAACTAGGAACAATCATTGAGTCCCCCAGTGATGTCAACATATTACAAGAAAGGCTAGCACAAAGAAATGATTGGTGCCAAAGCCATGGTCTACAATTAAATGCAAATAATGAATTATTATTCCCTTTGGCAAAACTGAATTCCTTACAAATTACAATATTGACAGCACCCCCTTGAGTTCCAACCCAGTGGTGTGAGACTTGGGAATACAGGTTGATAACAATCTAAACTTTGCCCAACAAGTTTCCACAGTGGTGAGGAAAGCCTTCTATGTAGAGCACCAATAAGCAAGGGCATAGCATCCAGGTCAAAGGATGGTATAACTCCACTGTACTCGACCCTCCTCAGACCACTAATAGAGTATAATGCACTCTTTTGCATGTACCTCACCTGACACCTGAAGCAACTGGAGAGACCTCAGAGGTTTCTCTCTAAGAAAATATAGTGACTCCAAACCATGACCTACATGGACAGGCTGAAACCCCAGTCACTTTACTCTGTATTTTATATGCTGCTGAGAAATGACTTGTGCCTGGCCTATATGACAATCTCCAACTCTGGGTTAATGGAAATGCTGCACATCAGCAAGTCAAATGGCTCAGAGATGTCCACCTGACTTGTGACATTAACAGAACATGCTGGAGAGACAGATATGTCTCCCAGAGACTGCTGCTTCTCTGGAATATATTTCCTATTCACATAAAACAAAATTCCTCAGTGACCCTAATCAAAGGCAACCTAGATAATTGGATGGGAGCCACAAATACATTCCTGGGGTGGCACCCATCAACTCATTGAAAGGGGTAGCTGATGTTGATCAAAGACCTGCTCTTTTCATAAAGTCATTCCATGAACTACCCAGAAGGAACAAATTGGGATACCTGGGATTAATATAGCTAGGTTTATAAAAGCTCTACAGCCACTAGCCTAGTAACTTCCTATGAACCTATGCACATATGCCCTGGCTGTGTTCATTAAGGCCAAGAGCACAGCCTCAGTGGACCCAGATAACACGACGGGATACCTCTTGAATGGTCTAAAATGTGACTTATCAGGAATGCTGGAGTAATGAGATTGGAGAACTGCAATAGTCATCCCCCTTCATAAGGGGTACTACCACACTGGTAGCAGTTCACTAAACACCAAAAGTGTGATAAGAGACTTAGGGACACAGGTGGACAGTGGTCTCACCTTCAATAACCACATTGCCACAACAGTCATGAAATCCTTCTATGTGGCACACCTCATCACTAAGGGCTTTTCATCCAGATAAAAGGAGGTAATTGTCCCACTGTACTCACCCTTCATTAGACCCATTATAGAATACAATGCCCCATTTGGTATGTACCTCTCAAGACATCTGCAACAACTGGAAAGGCCACAGAAATACCTCACTAAAAGAATCACAGGCTTAAAGCAGATGCCCTGTGCTGACCACCTTAAAAACTCCAGCTATACTCTGTCGCATATCGTCTACTCCGAGGCGATCTCTGCTTAACATACAAGGCCATGTCAAACCCAGAACTGTTGGACATGTTATTCTTAAAGAAATCCCAATCCCTCAGAGCCACAGAATCCAGGGATCTAAACCTTGTCATCACAATAAACAAAATATGCAAATAATTAATTATCATTCCCTTCAGGTTCCTGACCCAGAGGCTCCCCAGACTCTGGAATAGACTGCCAATACATGTCAAGCAGAGCACCTCTTTGGCCCTCTTCAAAAGGAACCTTGATGATTTGATGGGAGAAAGGGAATTCACCCCTGGGATCACATCAGTTGCCCTGCTAGACAGGGGTCCAGTGAAGTAAATAGTGTTGGAAGAAATAGCCAGGGAATTGTTATGGCTAGGCTTGTATAGGCCCTAGGGCTGATAGCTATTACCAACCTATGAACCTATGAACCAATAAGGCAGGATTATCAATAGATCCCAGAAAGTACTGACACATTTGTCCGACTAGTGTTATTTGCAAAGATATGAAAAGATTTATCATGTAAATGATCAAGAAAGACATAGGAGATATCTAGACATTGGATCCTTCCCAATTTGGCTTTGTCAAAGGAAATCATGCCTACTGAACCTGGTGGACTTCTTTGTAAAGGTCACCAATGAAAAAGATGAGGGTAAACTGATGCATACTGTCTACCTTAATCTGGCAAAGACATTGGTTACAACAGCCCATTCAGGCATTGTTAACAAACTTACGATAGCCAGCTGGTACATGAATATCACCCTGGAGAGTAGGCTCAGCAAGGCCACCTCCATAAAGAGACTGGTCCCCTGTGGAGTCCCTCAATACTATGTGCTGGGCCCACTCCTCTTTGGCATCTACATCTCAGAGGTCAAAGCAAGTGTCAAAGTTCTCTGGCTGACTATGTGAAGACAGGTTTATAGGTTGGTACTAGGCTATCGGCCCTAGGGCCTATACAAGCCTAGCCATAACAATTCCCTGGATATTTCTTCCCACAATATTTACTTCCCTGAACCACTGTCTAGCAGGGTGACTGACATGATCCCTGAGGTGAATTTCCTATCTCCTATCCAATCATCAAGGTTCCTTTTGAAGAGAGCCAAGAAGGCGCTCTGCTTGACATGTATGGGCAGTCTATTCCAGAGTATGGGGAGTCTCTGGGTCAGGAACCTATCCCTCCAGCATGTTTTGTTCATTGTGATGACAAGGTTAGATCCCTGGAGCATGTGGCTCTGAGGGATTGGGATTTCTTTAAGTGAAGCATGTCCAACAGCTCAGGGTTTGACATGACCTTGTATGTTAAGCAGAGATTGCTTCTGAGTAGACGATATGCCACATAGTATAGCTGGAGTTTTTTTTAGACGGTCAGCATATGACATCTGCTTTAGGCCAGTGATTCTTTTAGTGAGGTAGTTATGTGGCCTTTCCAGCTGTTGCAGATGTCTTGTGATGTACATACCAAATGAGGCATTATACTATATAATGGGTCTAATGAGGGATGAGTACAGTGGAACAATTACCTCCTTTTTTCTGGATGAAAAGCTCTTAGTGATGAGGTGTGCCACATAGAAGGATTTCCTGACTGTTGTGGTGATGTGGTTATCAAAAGTGAGACCACTGTCCACCTGTGTCCCTAATTCTCTCATCACACTTTTGATGTTTAGTGTACTGCCACCTATGTGGTAATTCAAGGGTACATGTTTTTTTCCAAAGGGGATAACTATACATTTCTTGGCATTAAGCTTCAGCCCATGACTCTGGCACCAGGCATCTGTTTCTGTAAGGCCCTTTTGTAGAATATCCACATTATTTGGGGATTCAATAATGGCTCCCAGTTTTCAGTCATCTTCAAACTTTGTTAGCCAGAGTCCCTTACTGTTGGCCTGTACTTCAGAGAAGTAGATGCCAAACAAGAGTGGTCCCAGGACTGAACCCTGAGGTGCTCCACTTGTCACTTGTCTGGAGCTGGATTTGGAGTCAGCTACTTTTACATTCTGGGTTCTGTCAGTAAGCCAGCTGACAACCCATCAAGTGATGTAGTGATTTATGCCCAGCTTAGTAAGTTTATCTATGATTCCAGAGTGGGGGATGGTGTCAAAGGCCTTGGCGAGGTCCAGATAGGCAGTTTGGACCGCCTTACCCTTGTCTACAGCTCTGGAGACTGATTTGAAGAAGTCAATCAGATTCAGGAGACAAGATCAGCCCTTCACAAACCCACACTGGGTGGGGTTCAGTGTTTGAAGGTTGCCAATGTCCTTGTTTAAAAGTTCCATGATAATACATTCCATGCCCTTGCAGATCAGGCTCGTCAGACTGATGGGGCTGTAGCTCCCAGGATCCAAGCTGGATCCCACCTTGTGGAGTGGGATAACTGTAGCTGTGCGCCACTCAGTGGGCACGAAGCCTGAGGTGAGGCTATGATTAAACATGACACTTAGGTGAGGTGCCAGTTCATTTTGGAGTTCATGTAGTACACAGCCTGGGATGTCATCTGGTCCCATGGATGCTGTATTCTTCGCTGTGGAGAGTGCAGTTTCTACCTGTGTGGCAGTGATTAGCAGAATTTGGCAATAGTTTGGTATTGAGATGGGCCCTTTAGGGGTTGAGAGGGGGGTGAAGTTGGCACTAAATTGATCTGCCAGGATATTGGAAATATCCTTGGGATCAGTATATTTAATGCCATTCTATTGAAACTCAGAGCAGATCTGAGCATTGCCATTTAGATTCTTGACATAACTATAGAATGCCTTGTGGTTGTCTTTGGAATCTTTGGCAATTTTATTTTTGTAACTATCTTTTGAGGATTTTATGAGGGATTTAAGCTTCTTACTGCGGCTGGTGAGGGATTTTTTTTGCATCCTGGGATTTTCCTATTTTCTGCAGCAGTTTTTTTTGTTCTGTTGTATAGTTTGTTTATAACAGGGGACCACCAGATTGGCTTCCTTTTTTTGGAGGAGAGCATCTTGGTTCTATTTGGGATGGCACAATTCATGCATGAGTGGATGTGCTCGTACAGTGTCTTAGTGTAGGATTCTGCAGTCGATCTTTCAGATCCCGTCTGCATGGGTGTCATGAAGTTTGTCACTTCTGACTTCAGTAGCATGAAGTTGGCTTTGGAGAAGTTTTTTAAGGAGGTTTCCTTACTTGGAGGTGGGAGTGGGATGTGGATGCCAAGGGTGATTTGCTTATGGTCAGACCTGACCAATGAGGGGGTGACCACTGGTGTGGAGCATCTGTCTCCCATGCTGGTAATGACCAGGTCTAAGATATTGGAGCCCCTTGTGGGACAATGGATTAGTTGATCCAGCGCATTGGAATTTATGAATTCCAAGAACCGTTGAGCAAAGGTATTGGTACCCGAGTAGTTTTCCCAGTTAATGGCAGGGTAGTTGAAATCATCCAGTATTAGGGTGTTTGATTGTATCTTAATATTTTCCAGTATGTTTAGAAAGGTGTAGTGAGAATCTTGGGGCATCGTGGGGGATCTGTAGCAAGCTGCAATTTGGATTGCAGTCTTACCTAGTGTTAATTGCACCTGGGGAATTTCAGATGCATTGTGTTGGGCAACTAGCCTTGAGGTGTGAATATACTTGGTGAATATGGACACTCCTCCACCTTTAGTGTTTTGGTCTTGGTTTTATGGCCAAAAAGTGTGGTAAGAGATGTAGCCTGGTATTGCAGGGGTGCTCTCTGGAGCCTTGAACCAGGTCTCAGTTACTGCACAGATATCGATGTTCTCCATTTTTAGGAGTGCCTCGAGAGAGTGTATTTTGAGGTTTAGACTTCTAGCATTGAGTACCATTACCTTTAGATTTTGCATGCTTGTATCTGTTACGGTGGTGGTTTTGTCCTTTGAATCTTGTCTAAAAAAGGCACTATAGGGGTGGCAAGAGATTTAGCCAGTAGCCTGAATCCCAGGAGTGACAGGTGCAGACCATCTCTGGCAAAGCATCATGGTTTGTCGATCATGTCTTCCCAGGCAGACAGATACTGGATCCCCTTTGAATGACACCAGAAGCTTAGCCAATTGTTGAAGTCAATCATTTTGTCCTTATACTGTGGTATCATGCTGGGCAAAAGCAGGATGCTACTCAGGGCTAGGGTCATACCTGCCTGGGCCACATGATCCAAGAGCTCTTCCATGTCTCTTTTCATGTAGTCCAGGGAGGTATGTCTCAAGTCATTCACTCCAGCATGGACAATGACAGAGTCGTATTTCTACTTGTTGTGGAGTGACTTGAGTGCATGCATTATGTGGCGGATCCTGGCACCCGACAGGCAGCTGACATCAGTGTGCCTGACTATAGAGTCACCTATGACTAAAGTGTTGGGTACATTGTCTTGCCTTAGGGGCTGTTGTTGGGTGGCACACTGGTGTTGTGAACTATGTGTCACTTTGGTTGTGACTGTTGTTTGTTTGCATTTCAGCTTCAGAGGTCCTTGTTGCTTGGGCAGGTTAATGTTAAAGGCCTCTGCATATGTGGGTTTAGTGAAGCATTGTGTGGGTGTTGATGGTGTGGGTTTTGAAGGGCTATGAGTTGCCTGAGGTGTAGTGCAGGTGTTAACCTTCTCCTCTTGACTGTCTAGCACAATCTTGGGTGGAGAGAGCTTTGCTTCCAGTTTGGCTATGTAAGTGCATCTCTCACAGGTTGTAGTGTTGGGTGGTAGGAGGAGAGGGTTGTCTGTGTTCATGAGGCAGTTGCCGCACTGCCCCAGTATGCCCAGATTCACTAGGTGGACAGGAGAAATCACCGGAAGCTGTCCCTTGGACATGCCTGTTTAGGTGCTTTTTTTGTAAAGTATAAGAGCTGTTTTCCCTTACCTTTGCAAGGTACTTTGCAGTTATAGGCTGTTTAGTGCCTATGATTAATTTCTCCTTAGTGACAAGGAGGTGAGTGCTTGTATCAGTTTCAGGCTTCCTAGTGCTTTCCAGCAGGTTCTAGAGCAAGTGCTAGTCAGAGGGGTTCAGATTGTAGTGCTACTACTGAGAAACCAGCTAGGTCTAAGGGAAATTTTGTAAATCAGACTTTCTGGCACCTGGAATAGTTTAATTGTAGCCTTGCGGTGCTGCACAATGTGAAAAATGTGCAAACACACGTTTTTAAGCCAGAAAGTTGAAAGGGATAGAAATCAGCCCAAAAATGCTAATAAAATTACAATTTCAGAGCTGGAAACCACTCCTCTAGTGTTAGATAGGCAGTACAATGCTCACCAGTCCCACTGGTAAGCAGTAGGACTTCCCTCTACCACAGCAAAGTCTGGATCACTCTGAACACAGAAAAGAAAGTCCTGAGACAAGTAAAGCATGGGATCTGGACTGGCTAGGAAAGCCAGCAGCCAATTAACGCAATCCAGCCAAAAAGGTAAAGAAAGGCTTCTGCTAATTCAAGATGGCCTGTTCATGTGCTTTGAACAATCACTGTAAAGACAAACAGGCCCAGAGCCAGCAAATCTGAACTAGGACAATACTAAAGCTTTTATCAGCAAACAAATCAATTACCTATGCAGATTAGTTAATAGCAATAAAATGCAGTAAAAACTATGCAGCAGGCAATAAAAAGTGCTATATATAAATTGCTAGAAACAATAATCACTATTAATAAGCCAAAAAACAGGATACTTATATATCTCAGATCAGAGTTGTAGTCAACGCCCCTCCTCCACTCTGCTCAGTGTGTATAGACAGAAATCCTCTCAAAGTTAGGGCTTAAATACCAGAAGATACAACCTTAGACAACTTTTTTTTTTTAAAAAGCACAAAAGAACCAACCCCCACAAGCCAGCAGCCAATTGACACAATCCAGCCAGAAAGGTAGAGAAAATCTTCTGCTAATTCAAGATGGCCTGTTCATGTGCTTTGAATAATCACTGTAAAGACAAACAGGCCCAGAGCCAGCAAATCTGAACTAGGACAGTACTGAAGCTGTTAGCCTACACTCTTTAGACAGTAAACACTACAGAAAGCCACAAAATGAAAGTTTTTAAACAGGTAAAGGAGCAAAGAGACTCTACAGAATGCTTTTAACTGCAAACAAACCAGTTACCCATGCAGATTAGTTAATAGCAATAAAATGCAGTGAAAACTATGCAGCACACAATAAAAAGTGCTATATATAAATTGCTAGAAACAATAATCAGTATAAATAAGCCAAAAAAGGGTACTTATATATCTCAGATCAGAGTTGTAGTCAACGCCCCTCCTCCACTCTGCTCAGTGTGTATAGACAGAAATCCTCTCAAAAGTTAGGGCTTAAATACAAGATGATACAACCTTAGACAACTTTTTGTTAAAAAAAGCACAAAGGAACCAGCCCCCACTAGCCAGCAGCCAATTAACACAATCCAGCCAGAAAGGTAAAGAATGGCTTTTGCTAATTCAAGATGGTCTGTTCATGTGCTTTGAACAATCACTGTAAAGACAAGAAGGCCCAGAGCCAGCAAATCTGAACTAGGACAAAACTAAAGCTATTAGCCTACACTCAGTAAACACTACAGAAAGCCACAAAATGAAAGTTTTTAAACAGATAAAAGAGCAAACAGACTCTACAGTATGCTTTTAACTGCAAACAAATCAGTTATCCATGCAGATTAGTTAATAGCAATAAAATGCAGTAAAAACTATGCAGCAGGCAATAAAAAGTTTATATATAAATTTCTAGAAACAATATCAGTATAAATAAGCCCAAAAAAGGATACTTATATATCTCAGATCAGAGATGTAGTCAATGCCCCTCCTCCACTCTGCTCAGTGTGTATGACAGATGATTGCAAAGTGAGAACAGTCACTGAATTCCCCCAATATGAGAACATCCTTCATGAAGATCCAATACAGGCAAAAGCTTGGTGCCAGCACCACGGTTTAAAACTCAATACCAAGAAATGCATTATAGTATCTCTTGGGAAGTTAGTCACCCCTGTTTCTATGTCATTAATAAAACACATCAAACAGTTGACTTACTAGTAAAGGATATGGGAACTCATATAATTTGTAACCTACTCACTGACCAACATGTGTCCAAGATAGTAAAAAAATGTTTCTGTGTTGCTGAACTTATAAGTAAGGGCATGGCATCTATGTCCAGAGAAATCATCATACCACTGTACTCGGCCCTCCTCAGACCCACCATAGAGCATAATGACCTCTTGTGTATACATGACCAGACGCATGCAGTGACTGGAATGTCCTTAAAAAAGAATATAGGGTGTAAACACAATGTTTCATAAGGATAAACTCAAAGTCCTATCTCTATACTCGGCCTCCTACAGACTACTGAGAGGCAGCCTTTGTCTGGTATATAAGGAATCCTCTGACCCAATACTGATGAATTTACTGCACATCAGCTATCCTATTCTGCAACACTAACAGAGCAGTTTGATGCCACAGACATATCCTCTGCTCTGGAACAGACTCCTTATCTGCATAAAACAATGTCCATCCCTGTCCATATTGAAGAACAAATTGGATATATGGATGAGAGACAGAAAATTTAACTCAGAACTGTCCCCTGTACTACTAATGGTCAGAAGCAGCTCCTAAATGCTTTATCCTATGCATGGGTCCCTTCAAATATATAATTATCAAACATGGGATGGGTAAAGCCAAGATCTACTCAAACTGGATAGGTTAATCTGAGAATACAAAAGGTAAATTGGCTAGTTTTTAAAATGGTCCACAAGGGCAGTCCACCTACAACTTACCTATGAGCCTATGAAGGCATAACTGGACTTTGCTCTGATGAACTTTTTGCATATCCACAAAAATAACACTAATAGAACTATTAGATCCAAAGACCTAAATTTTGTTTGTGACATAAAAAGGACATGTTGGAAGGGCAGATATGTATCTCAGAGAATTCCATATGAAGCAAAATCCCTCTCTAACCCTATTTAAGAGTAACTTGGACCAGTGGATTGGAAAATGGGACTTTCACCCCTGGTCTAAAGTCTGTGTTGCTAATGGACAGAGGCAGTCAGCAAATCATGTCATAACCAAAAATAGTCCTATATAAATGTCTATAACATAAAACTTGTGGGTCATATTAGGGTTGCATGATAAGGCCTATAGAGGCCCTAGTTGGTCATTTGCCTGGTATACAACTATGAACCTATGAACCTTGTGTCGGAAAGCAAGAGCACATCTATCTATCTATCTATCTATCTATCTATCTATCTATCTATCTATCTATCTATCTATCTGTCTGTCTGTCTGTCTGTCTGTCCATCCGTCTGTCTATCTATCTATCTATCTATCTATCTATCTATCTATCTATCTATCTATCTATCTATCTATCTATCTGTCTATCTATCTATCTATCTGTCTGTCTATCTATCTATATGTCTATCTATCTATCTGTATGTCTATCTATCTATCTATCTATCTATTTGTCTAGCTGTCTGTCTGTCTATCTATCTGTCTATCTGTCTATCTATCTATCTATCTATCTATCTAAAAACTAAGAGCTCTCATAAAATCATCCAAAGCAAATTTCGAGAGAAAAATAGCTAAAGACTCAAAAGACAATCATAAGGCCTTCTTTAGCTATGTTAGAAACCTAGGAGGAAACTCCCAGATATGCTCAGAACTAGTTCAAAATGATGTGAAGATTACTGATCCTACAGACATTGCCAACATACTGTCTGACAGGTTCAGTGCAAACTTCTTCCCTCCCCCCAAAAGGAGAGATATCTATACCAAATGAGTGCAGCCCCCAAACATCTCCAGCCCAAGTGAGAACTGCTCTCCAAAGCAAAAAACACAGCATCCATGGGACCCGATGGTGTCCCCAGCTGTGTGCTCCACGAACTCAATGAGGAATTAAACCCACAGCTAGGACAGCTATTTAATCAAAGTCTTACCCCTGGATACATTCCAGGAGTGGCGCACTGCAACTGTGGTCCCACTTCACAAAGGCGGTGCCTCCACAGACCCTGGAAATTACCGCCCATTAGCTTGACAAGCCTTATCTGCAAAGCCATGGAGAGGATCATAATGGACCTCATAAATAAAGACATAGGGAATTTGCAGACTTTGGATCCAACCCAGTTTGGCTTTGTCAAAGGCAGATCATGCCTTTTAAACTTGGTTGACTTTTTCGAAACAGTCACCAAAGCCATTGATGAGGGAAAGGCAGTCCATACAGCCTACCTCGATCTGGCTAAGGCCTTCGATACAATACCCCACTCGGGTATCATTGAAAAACTCATCAGCTTAAATGTTAACCCATACATCACAAGATGGGTTGCAAACTGGCTGAGTGACAGAACCCACAGGGTCAGAGTTGCTGGCGCCATGTCAGACTCAAAGCCTGTCACAAGTGGTGTCCCACAGGGCTCAGTCCTGGGCCCACTCTTGTTTGGCATCTACTTTTCAAGTACAAGCAAACACAGGAGGGTTATGGCTGACAAAGTTTGCAGATGACTGCAAACTGGGTGCCATAGTAGAAAACACATCTGACACAGATATCCTTCAGAAGGGTCTCACAGAAACGGATAACTGGTGCCAGAGCCACGGCCTAAAGTTAAATGCAAAAAAATGCATAGTCATACCCTTCGGGAAAAACAAGGTTACCCCTAGCTACCAAATAGGTGGCAATCCACTGAGCACAGAAGAAGTTATCAGGGACCTGGGGACCCAGGTTGATAGTAGTCTGTCATTCGACACCCATGTAGCTAAAGTAGTTAGGAAGTCCTTCTACATTGCCCACCTTATCATGAAGGGATTCTCATCTAGATCAAGGGAGGTCATAGTCTCCCTTTACTCATCACTCATCAGACCAATGATTGAGTACAATGCCCCATTCGGAATGTATCTGACCCGACACTTGCAGCAGCTGGAGAGGCCACAAAAGTTCCTCACCAAAAGGATAAAGGGTCTCAAAATCTGTCCTATGCTGCCCGACTGAAAGAACTCCAGCTCTATTCAGTCGCCACGCTGCTCAGAGGTGACCTTTGCCTAACATACAAGGCCATGTCAAACCCAGATTTGATGAATATGCTTCACCTCAAAAATCTAGATCCATCAGAGCCACAAGGGCGGAGACTTAAACCTCGACACGGCTATTAATAGGACGTGCTGGAGAGATAGATTCATCACCCAAAGACTCCCTATGCTGTGGAACAAAATCCCGGTACATGTGAGGCAGAGCACCTCGCTGGCCTTGTTCAAGAGAAATCTTGACCAATGGATGGGAGATCGCAGATATACCCCAGGAATTACCTCAGTGTCACTGCTCGACAGAGGCACAGCAAAATAATGGGTATAGTTCCCCATACTAAAGGGGTGGCGTAAGCCACAAAACAATGGGCTAGGCTTATAAATGCCCTCGGGCAGATAGCCTAGTATGAACCTATGAACCTATGAACCTATGAACCTATCTATCTATCTATCTATCTATCTATCTATCTATCTATCTATCTATCTGTCTGTCTGTCCATCTGCCCGTCTATCTATCTATCTATCTATCTATCTATCTATCTATCTATCTATCTATCTATCTATCTATCTATCTATCTACCTGTCTGTCTGTCTATCTATCTATCTACCTATCTATCTATCTATCTATCTATCTATCTATCTATCTATCTATCTATCTATCTATCTATCTGTCTATCTGTCTATCTATCTATCTATCTATCTATCTATCTATCTATCTATCTATCTATCTATCTATCTATCTGTCCCTCTGTCTGTATGTCTGTCTATCTATCTGTCTATCTATCTATCTATCTATCTATCTATCTATCTATCTATCTATGTATCTGTCTATTCCTATCTATCTATCTATCTATCTATCTATCTATCTATCTATCTATCTATCTGTCTGTCTGTCTATCTATCTATCTATCTATCTATCTATCTATCTATCTGTCTGTCTGACTGTCTATCTATCTATCTATCTATCTATCTATCTATCTATCTATCTATCTATCTATCTATCTGTCTATCTGTCTATCTGTATGTCTATCTATCTATCTATCTATCTGTCTATCTATCTATCTATCTATCTATCTATCTATCTATCTATCTATCCTCTGCCAGTCTATAACTATGTTAACTTGCATATTCATATTTAGATTTATGTGTGTTTATGAGTGTATATTTGTGCTTGTGGTTTTGTTGTGGTTGGGTCTTTATTGGCATAAAAGCCTGAAACCAAAGCAAAAGCTTTCTTTGTTCATCTCCAATAAACTGTTTGTGTTACAAAGAACAAATCAAAAAAGTCATGAAAAGGAAAAAAATAAAAAAGTCATGGCTTTATAAAAAGGAAAAGCAGTGATGGAGAAAGAGCATTTCTTTCTTTCTTTCTTATTGTTTTTGTTATTACTTTTGTTGACAGAGAGCTGACACAGCAGAATGTAGAGTGCACAGAGTAAAAAGTTCAAGTAATATTTCAGATGACACACGCATTGATGCGACAAATTTACAGATGCTGATATGGTGATATAATTGAAAAGTCAAATACCAGTACATTTTGAATGATGGAAGTGTGTGCTGTGTGTGTGTGTGTGTGTGTGTGTGTGTGTGTGTGTGTGTGTGTGTGTGTGTGTGTGTGTGTGCACGCATGTGTTGTGTGTTTGTCCATGTGTATGTGTGCATGTGAAGAAACATGGTACACTGGTCCCAATGACTGTTTTCAAACTAAGACTACCTTGTAGCATACAGATTACCAAAGATGCTGTACACAGATGATGTTGCATTACAAAGAGACCTTGAATAGGAATTCAGTAAAGGACAGGGGAATGTAAGGCAAGACTGAAGAACTTTGGGTGAAACTGAGTACACACAATTCGGTGGTCATGGCATTAAGCTGAGGAAACCAGAAAAAAGTTGAAAATTGAGATGGAAGGATAACAGCAGAACAACAAATGTCAAGTAAATAGGAGGGACTGTTGAGGAAAACAGAAGTCTGGATGAAGAGGTTAAAGCTAGAATCAGAGGGGCTGTAGACAACTGCCACAGTGTCAGGGGTAGTTTGTGACAGAATAATGCCAAAGAAAAAGGTGTGCAAAGCAATGTCATGGCCAGTACTGCTGTGTGGTACAGAAACCAGGGCGGTGAAGGCAGAGCAGATGAAGAAGCTAGAGGTGATGAACAAGAAGTGCCTGAGGTGGGTGGTGGGATGCACACTGTGGGACAGATGAAGTGCCTGAGGTGGGTGGTAGGATGCACACTGTGAATAGACAACAAAATGAGGATATAAGAGCAGAAGCTGAAATATACCAAGTTTCAGAGAAGGTGAAAATGAAGAAACTGTGCTGGTTTGGGCATTTGTGCAAGGAAGCAAACAATTATTTGGTGAAGAGGATTTGAGATGGACAGGAAAAACACAGGAAAAAGGCAAAAGGAAACAAGGGCATCCAGTATATAGATGGAGCTGCAACAGTCAGGCATAACTATTAAAGAAGATATAAGAGAACGGTGGTGTCAGTTGGCACAACACCCTGAACCCATGTAGAAAATATGGGAAAAGGTTTGATGATGATGATGATGATGATGACTGTCTCACTGCATAAAACAACACAAGAGTTGGAATCAGATCAGGAATCTACTGACAATCTAGACAGACTACTAAAGAGTGAGTCAAGTCATAGGTAGCTCACTTTAAACATGCCTGAAAGAAGTTTGTCTGTGTGTGTGTGTGTGTCTGTGTGTGTGTGTGTGTGTGTGTGTGTGTGTGTGTGTGTGTGTGTGTG